>NW_026973668.1:1757500-1762500 GCF_035594125.1 Scylla paramamosain
CGAGATGAAATTACAAACACAAAGAGAGAGAGAGAGAGAAAGACTTAAACTGAAATACACAACAATAATTTTAATCTCCAAACAGAAAGAAAGAGATATAGAGAAGCTTTAACGAACAGAGAGGATAGGAACGAAGACGTCACCCAACCGAACGACGAGAGGAGACAGAAACACAAAGAGAAGAGCGAAAAAAGACAAAATTGAAACAGGGCAACAATTTTAATAAACACTACAAGAGAGAGAGACAGAGAGACACAAAAACAATGAAAATATTAAAAAAACAACACAAACAGCAGGGCAATAATTTTAGTAAACACTACGAGAGAGAGAGAGAGAGACAGAGAGACACAAAAACAATGAAAATATTAAAAAAACAACACAAACAGCAGGGCAATAATTTTAGTAAACACTACGAGAGATAGAGAGAGAGAGAGAGAGAGACACAAAAACAATGAAAATATTAAAAAAACAACACAGAAAGAGATATACAGATGAATTCCAACCACCAAACTCCGATTACAAACAGAAGGAAAGAAGCGAAAAACTTTAAATTAAATACACACCAAATATTTTAATCTCCACATGGAAAAAATATGCTGAAAAATATGAGAGAAAAAGCGAGAGAGAGAGAGAAAGAGAGAGAGAGAAAGAGAGAGAGAGACCCAATAGCAATGAAAATATTAGTAAACGACTCAATAAACAATAGAAATGATGGTACCACTTTGGTTAGGTTAGGTTAGGTTTGGTTAGGTTTGGTTTGGTTTGGTTAGGTTACGTTAGGTTAGGTTTGGTTAGGTTAGGTTAGGTTAGGTTAGGTTTGGTTAGGTTAGGTTAGGTTTGGTTAGGTTTGATTTGGTTAGGTTAGGTTAGGTTAGGTTAGGTTAGGTTTGGTGTGGCTAGGTTAGGTTAGGTTAGGTTAGGTTTGGTTAGGTTAGGTTAGGTTAGGTTCGGTTAGGTTAGGTTAGGTTTGGTTAGGTTAGGTTAGGTTAGGTTTGGTTTGGTTAGGTTAGGTTAGGTTTGGTTTGGTTTGGTTTGGTTAGGTTAGGTTAGGTTAGGTTTGGTTTGGTTAGGTTAGGTTAGGTTAGGTTAGGTTAGGTTAGGTTAGGTTACATTAGGTTTGGTTTGGTTAGGTTAGGTTTGGTTAGGTTAGGTTAGGTTAGGTTTGGTTAGGTTAGGTTAGGTTAGGTTACGTTAGGTTAGGTTAGGTTTGGTTAGGTTAGGTTAGGTTAGGTTAGGTTAGGTTAGGTTTGATTTGGTTAGGTTAGGTTAGGTTAGGTTAGGTTAGGAGTGACAAACCAAACCAGACCTAACCTAACCTAACCTAGCCACACCAAACCTAACCAAATCAAACCTAACCTAACCAAACCAAACCTAACCTAACTTCCAACCTAACCAAACTGCAATTAAAAACAGAAGGAAAGAAGCCAAGAACTTTAAATTAAATACACACCAAATATTTTAATCTCCATGTGAAAAAAATATGCAGAAAAACACGAGAGAGAGAGAGAGAGAGACCCAAAAACAATGAAAATATTAACAAACGACCTCAATAAACCATAAAAGCGATGGTACCACTGATGGACGAGGGAGAGAGGCAGACGAGAGAACGCAGGAAGAAGAAGATGAAGTAGACGTTTAAGGTGACACTAAAAAATACGCGTTCTTTATAAAACCGTTAAAATATTGAGTGTTTTGAGAGTACAGAAGCTTATGGAAGATAGTACATAGATATTTAAATAGGAAATATATAAATAGATAGGCAGATAAATAGATAGATAGATAAATATGACCTTTACCCCTTTCTCTGTACAATAATAGGTACACACACACACACATACACACATACAAACATACTTATATATAGAAAATTAATAAATAGATAAGCAGATAAAGATAGATAGATAGATAAATATGACCTTTACCCCTTTCCCTGCACAATAATAGATACACACACACACACATACACACATACAAACATACAAACATACTTATATATAGAAAATTAATAAATAAGCAGATAAACAGATAGATAGATAGATAAATATGACCTTTACCCCTTTCCCTGCACAATAATAGATACACACACACACACATACACACATACACACGTACATACATACATACACACGTACATACATACATACATACTTATATATAGAAAATGAGAGGTGTCTGACTAAATGGAACCTCAGACAGTAGGTGTGACAGAAAATGGTGTTTTTAATGATGGGACTTAAGAAAAAATGAGAATATACTTGTTTTTTTGTGATTTGTTAATATGTATAGATGAAATAATAAATGTATAGATGAAATAATAATTGTAACTGGAAATGTGGGAAAATAATGAAGTAAATATGAGTAAATGAGGAAAATGAAGAGAGAATTATTATTAACACAAATAAATCAATAAGTGAAATGTAAGTGAATTAAATGCTGGTTATAAACGCCGAAAATAAATCAATAGATGGAACGAAAAAGAAAGAAATAAGCTATAAACGGCAAAAAAAATAAAAATAAACAAAAACACAAATGAATAAAAATAAATAAACGAAACAAAAAAAATAAAATAAATAAACAAAAATATAAACGAAACGAAAAAAAAAATATAAACACCAGAAAAAAAAAATTAAAAACAAACAAACAAACAAACAAACAAACAAACAAAACAATAAACAAAACGAAAAAACCAAACAATAAACGCCATAAGGGTGACACTCACAGTAGCAAGGGCCAGAATCTCCTCCTTCAGGCCCTCCTCGTCAGGATACCCAACCCAGGGGGCAGCGCTTCCCCCTTGCCCCCCTTGGCCTTGATAAACGCCTCCTGTTCTTTGTTGAATTCACTCAGAAGTGTCTGCAAAAATAGTAGTAGTAGTAGTAGTAGTAGTAGTAGTAGTAGTAGTAGTAGTAGTAGTAGTAGTAGTAGTAGTAGTAGTAGTAGTAGTAGTAGTAGTAGTAGTAGTAGTAGTAGTAGTAGTAGTTGTTGTTGTAGTAGGAAAACAAGAAGAAGAAGAAAAGGACAAAATAGTAGTAGTAGTAGTAGTAGTAGTAGTAGTAGTAGTAGTAGTAGTAGTAGTAGTAATTATAGGAGGAGGAGGAGGAGGAGGAGGAGAATGATTAGAGAAAATAAAGATAGAAACTCTCTCTCTCTCTCTCTCTCTCTCTCTCTCTCTCTATTGATTTAGAAGGAAATGCTACACACACACACACACACACACAGACAGACAGAGAGAGAGAGAGAGAGAGAGAGAGAGAGAGAGAGAGAGAGAGAGAGAGAGAGAGAGAGAGAGAGAGAGAGAGAGAGAGAGAGAGAGAGAGAGAGAGAGAGAGAGAGAGAGAGAGTGTCTTACAAGTGAGCTAGAATATTGATTTCTTCATTATAAACTTGACAAGTGAGAGAGAGAGAGAGAGAGAGAGAGAGAGAGAGAGAGAGAGAGAGAGAGAGAGAGAGAGAGAGAGAGAGAGAGAGAGAGAGAATAATAGACCTTACTTATATCTGATTTTTACATTCTCTCTCTCTCTCTCTCTCTCTCTCTCTCTCTCTCTCTCTCTCTCTCTGCAAGGTCAAACCAATGACATTTTCTGACATTTGCAAGAGAGAGAGAGAGAGAGAGAGAGAGAGAGAGAGAGAGAGAGAGAGAGAGAGAGAGAGAGAGAGAGAGAGAGAGAGAGAGAGAGAGAAACTTTATCACACCATAGACTAGAAATAGGAGGAGGAGGAGGAGGAGGAGGAGGAGGAGGAGGAGGAGGAGGAGGAGGAGGAGGAGGAGGAGGAGGAGGAGGAGGAGGAGGAGGAGGAGGAGGAAGGAAGGAAGGAAGGAAGGAAGGAAAGAGAAAGAGAAAGAGAGAGAGAGAGAGAGAGAGAGAGAGAGAGAGAGAGAGAGAGAGAGAGAGAGAAAGGGAGAGATACACATAATCTTTCCTCTCTCTCTCTCTCTCTCTCTCTCTCTCTCTCTCTCTCTCTCTCTCTCTCTCTCTCTCTCTCTCACACTGTCCACCAGATTATTTCCAAGTCTTTAAATTCCACATTCTTAAAAGCCACTCTCTCTCTCTCTCTCTCTCTCTCTCTCTCTCTCTCTCTCTCTCTCTCTCTCTCACACAAAAAAGAGAAAAATATGTTAGTTTGGTATTGCAAGAGAGAGAGAGAGAGAGAGAGAGAGAGAGAGAGAGAGAGAGAGAGAGAGAGAGAGAGAGAGAGAGAGAGAGAGAGAGAGAGAGAGACACACACACACACACAAAACACACACACAAACACATACACAAACACACACAAGCACACCAATCCTCCTCTCTCTCTCTCTCTCTCTCTCTCTCTCTCTCTCTCTCTCTCTCTCTCTCTCTCTCTCTCTCTCACTCTCTCACTCTAACTTACATTCTTTTCCACGCTCTCTTTAATTTTCGAGCCAGCTTCTTTCACACTAGCCCCTGCTTTACTGAAGGCTGAGGAGAAGAAGGACCCGACACTCTTGGCGGACGCAGATGCCTTGCCCTGGACTGCGGACAGATTGAAGCCCAAACCTGCCTCGTACATAGAAAGAGAGAGGGAGAGGGTGTTAGTAAAGGTTCTGTGACGATATTGCAAAAAGAAGGGTTATTTGTGAAAATTTGGGTGTTCTCATTGACACGTCCATTGAAAGAGAGAGGGAGAGGGACAGGGGGTTATTTATATATAGATTTGTGGATGTAAGTGATGATAGAGAGAGAGAGAGAGAGAGAGAGAGAGAGAGAGAGAGAGAGAGAGAGAGAGAGAGAGAGAGAGAGAGAGAGAGAGAGAGAGAGAGAGAGAGAGAGAGAGAGAGAGAGAGAGAGAGAGAGAGAAATAATGATGATAACACACACACACACACACACACACACACACACACACACACACACACACACACACACACACACACACACACACACACACACACACACACACACACACACACACACACACACACACACACACACACACACACACACACACACACACACACACACACACACACACACACACAC
>NW_026973668.1:1767500-1770000 GCF_035594125.1 Scylla paramamosain
GAAATTATAAAGGAATGGCACTGATCTTTCTTACATAAATAAATGATGAAAGAAACTTAATACGTAACACTAAAACACTACCAATAATAATGATAATAATAATAATAATAATAATAATAATAATAATAATAATAATAATAATAATAATAATAATAATAATAATAATAATAATAATAATAATGGCACAAAATAATAAATCACTCCTTTAAGAAATTAGTAGCCATAATAAACTAAGTAGAACAATACTTAAATATGAAAACAAATACACATAGTATAAAAAAAGAAAAGAAAAGAAAAAAGAAAATACTGGCACATCATTATTTAAAATATGTATATTCCTTTAACATACACACTTCCCTTTAAAATATTCATACTTAAAATAAACAACCTCATTATCCTTAAAATCTAAAGGTGTATATCCCTGAAAAAAAAAAAATAAATAAAAAAAAATAATAATAATATAAGTTTGTCCCTAAAATCATATACACGTCCCTTAAACTTCGTCCCTTAAAAGACATACATTAATTAAAAAATACATATATTTCCTTTAATAAAGTATAGAAGTCCCTTAAAATTACAAATACCCCATTAAACAATACACATACAATATTTGGTGAAGTAATTGAGCTTTTTAAAACTAGACTTTCAAAACCGCCTTATAATTATCGTACTTATTTGAAAGTGACTTAAGATTGACTATATAAATCAGTCTTTTAATACAACGATGGCGCAGTATTTCAAAACTGACTTTGAATAATTAACTAAGAAACTGCGCAAAATAATGAAAAAATACACTTGATAATAATGAAATGATAAAGACTGCGCAAAATAATGAAAAAATACACTTAATAATAATGAAATGATTAAGACTGCGCAGAATAATGAAAAAATACACATGATAATAATGAAATGATAAACAGACTGCGCAGAATAATGAAAAAATACACTTGATAATAATGAAATGATTAACAGACTGCGCATAATAATGAAAAAATACACTTGATAATAATGAAATGATAAACAGACTGCGCAGAATAATGAAAAAATACCCTTAAAAATAATGAAATGATTAAGAGTGCGCAGAATAACGATAAATACACTTAACACAAAATTAAATAACAAATGAACTTAAAAAATACTGAAATACGTTAACAGTACTATAAGAATCACCTTTAAGAAATTACAAAATGCAACAGATAAGAAACTCATTTATTTTATTATTATTTTTTTTTTTTAGTATCCCATCGCTGCCATCAATTGTGCGTCAGTGAAAATAAATAAATAAATAAATAAATAAAAGTTTCGTTTGACAGCTTTTTAACATGAGAGAGGAAGAGGCAGTACAACCATTTAATATTTTTTTTATCCCAGCACTGCCACCAATTGCGTGTCACCAGTCACAAAAGGCAATAGATTTAAAATGCGCTAAAAAAAATTAAAACTAAAGGAATAACAATAGATAAATAATAATAAAAAAATAGAAAGTCGATAAAAAAAGCACTTAGACACTAAACTAATCATAATAAAAATAGATAAATAAATGATAAAAAAAACTAATAATTTAAAACCAATAGAAATAAATGATAAAAAATAAATAAATAACAAGTTCAAAATATCATTCACAAATAAGTTAAAGGAATCACACAACATTGTAAAACTGAAGCACCGTTCCTTTAGGTTTCTGAGTCACCAGAGGCTTTTTTAAATTAGGAACCGCATGACTTTGACCTTGGTTCTCCTTGTCCCTTAAAAGGTCACGCATTGCCCCTAAATATGACCTTCTTGACCGTGAATCTTGTCTTATGTTTGTGTTTTCCTTCAAGATGTCCGTTTTTTTCACCGTTATTTTTGAATTTGAATTTTTTAACTGACTTTCCTCCTTTCTCGTGTTTGTGTTTTCATTCAATTTATTTTTCATTATATCTTCGCTAATTCCGGCCGGTTTCGGATTTGAAGCGGATCTTTTCAGTTCAATTTTGTTTACCGTTCCTTTAAGTTCGGATAACGACCTTCTCAGTTTGAATTCCGGAAGTTTCTCCCCGTTTTCTGTTGCTTTTGAATTTGAAACCACCCTTTTAGATTTCGTTTCTGGAAGTTTGTCTCCGTTTTCTGTTGCTTTTGAATTCAAATCTGACCTCTTTGGCCTAGCTTCTGGAATCTGTTCTCCGTTTTCTGTTGCGTCTGAGTTTGAATCTGACCTTTTCAGCCTAATTTCCGCAACCTCTTCACACTCCGTTCCTCTGACCTCACACACTGACCTGACCTTTGACCTCGCATCTTTCACATCCTGCATGACCTGACCACTATCCAACACAAACACACACCCCATTTTCTTTCTACTTTTTGGGTTGTCTAAGGTGTTATTCTTGAAGACACACCCGTTTTCTACGCCTGAAAAGGTCACCTGCTTTCCGTGACCCGACCTCATCTCCAGGAAGGGATTTCGGAGTACCGCTGGGTCAGGTCGCGCAGTGGTCACCTCCTCAGTTTCGTCCAGTCC
>NW_026973668.1:1775000-1782500 GCF_035594125.1 Scylla paramamosain
AGAGAGAGAGAGAGAGAGAGAGAGAGAGAGAGAGAGAGAGAGAGAGAGAGTATTCAGCCTCCTCCTCCTCCTCCTCTTCCTCCTTCTCCTATAACTACTACTATTACCACTACTACTACTATTATTACTACTATGAGAGAGAGAGAGAGAGAGAGAGAGAGAGAGAGAGAGAGAGAGAGAGAGAGAGAGAGAGAGAGAGAGAGAGTATTCAGCCTCCTCCTCCTCCTCTTCCTCCTTCTCCTCCTCCTACTACTACTACTACTACTATTATTACTACTATGAGAGAGAGAGAGAGAGAGAGAGAGAGAGAGAGAGAGAGAGAGAGAGAGAGAGAGAGAGAGAGAGAGAGAGAGTATTCAGCCTCCTCCTCCTCCTTCTCCTCCTCCTACTACTACTACTACTACTATTACTACTATGAGAGAGAGAGAGAGAGAGAGAGAGAGAGAGAGAGAGAGAGAGAGAGAGAGAGAGCTAGCTTACTTTTCTAACTGTTCCATGTGATCCTTTGCCAACTGTTGACAAAACTTTAAAATCTTGTAATCTAGGACCCATTTTTTCTTCTTCCTCTTCTTCTTCTTCTTCCTCTTCTTCTTCTTCTTCTTCTTCTTCTTCTTCTTTATTTTTTTGTTTGTGTTCTTTTCATGTTTTCCTTCTTCTCTTCTTTCTTTTCCTTCTCTTCTTCTTTATTTCGTTTTATTTTGGTTCTCTTCGTTATATTTTCGTCCTCTTCTTCTTTATTTATTTATTTTTTTGTTATCTTCGTCTTCCTCTTCTTATTCTTGTTTTTCCTTCCCTCTTCCTCTTCTTCCTTCCTTCTTCTCCCTCTTCCTCTTTCTCCTTATCTTCTAATTTCCTCCCTTCCTTAATTCTGTAAAAATATGAAGAGATAAATACATACATACATACATTGTCAGGAGGGACTCAAGTTCTTCACGAGTGCTGTCACCCTCACAATAAACTACATTTCTCTCAATTATCCCGCTATTTTGTGCCTCCTTTCCTCTCTCACCTTATTAATTAACTCTTACCTGTGTCACCTGTCCATTTGCACCTCTCTGGAGTCGCTAACCAAGGAAATATTACGCCAAATACGAGAGGATGTAAAGCTGTTTGAAATTTAAATGGCTGTCGCCTGATCTTAATCTTGATCTTGTTGACGGAGGGTCTTGATCCTGATCTTGACTTGAGTTTTGGTAGTTTTCCTTAATTTTCGCCTTTTTTCACGGGGATTAAGAATGAAAATGGGTACAAACAGTAATTATTTTATATTTTATAATTTTTTGCTCTCTCTCTCTCTCTCTCTCTCTCTCTCTCTCTCTCTCTCTCTCTCGTGCCGGAATCATAAAAACTAGAAGTGTTGAAAAAAAGCTAATTTTAATGCACAATACAAATATTTACACAACTTGACACCATTAAGTTAACCACACACACACACACACACACACACATACACACTCTTGCATTAGGGAGGTGGACAGAATAGTGGTGAAAGACTGAGAATACTGGTTAACTCTTGCATTAGGGAGGTGGACAGAATAGTGGTGAAAGACTGAGAATACTGGTTAACTCTTGCATTAGGGGAGGTGGACAGAATAGTGGTGAAAGACTGAGAATACTGGTTAACTCTTGCATTAGGGAGGTGGACAGAATAGTGGTGAAAGACTGAGAATACTGGTTAACTCTTGCATTACGAAGGTGGACAGCATAGAGGTGAAAAATTTATACCACACACGCCTTGCCCACGCCTTGCCCGCACTTTACACCCCCACATTGGCAAGGGCGTGGTATTGTTTATCAAGTCGCTGCTTCACAAACTGATAAAACTCATATTCTACTTCAAACACCTTCTTCAGCGCCTCCTTCGCCGCCTCCTCCACGTTAGGTCTGTAGAAATTTTCATTCCTTAAGGTCTTGTTACGATGGATGTGCCCTGTTGGAAGGAGAGAGAGAGGGAGAGGGAGTGAGTGAGGAGGTGGTGGGGGGCTGGGGGACGGGGCTGGTGGTGGTGGTGGTGGTGGTGGTGTAGCTTTTTTTATTGGTGTGTGAGTGAGTGTGTGTGTGTGGTAATAGTAGTAGCAGTAGTAGTAGCAGTAGTAGTTATTGTTGTAGTTCTCTCTCTCTCTCTCTCTCTCTCTCTCTCTCTCTCTCTCTCTCTCTCTCTCTCTCTCTCTCTCTCTCTCACCATAATAAAGCTGTTTTGCTCCACTGAAGAATCTTGGTACATAATTTTCAAGGACTTCCAGGGTCTTGCTCCACTCCTCCAGCACCCCCACCACAGCCCAGCCCCTCTCCACGCCCTCCTTCGCCGCCGCCAGCCCCTCTCTGTCACCGAAGACTCTGTAGGGGGTGGTAAGGGGTTAGAGAGAGTATCTTGTCCTATTTAACCTAGTGTAATTTTGTTTAGTCTAATTTAATCTTATTCTAGCTAATCTGTTTTTTTATTTATTTTTTTTTCATGTTTTGTTTAATGTTCCTTCAATCTCCTGACGTTAAAGTTTATCTTCCTAATGTAATCTATGTAATTCTGACTAATGTAACCTTGTTCTTGTCGCATGTAACCTGACCTAACTAATCCTACCTTAACCTGACCTGATCTAACTAATCCTAGCTTAACCTAACCTAACTAATCCTAGCTTAACCTAACCTGACCTAACCTGACCTAACTAATCCTAGCTTAACCTAACCTAACCAAACTAATCCTAACTAAACCTAACCTAACCTAACCTAACTTAACCTAACCTAACCTAACCTAACTTAACCTAACCTAACCTAACCTAGCTTAACCTAACCTAACCTAACCTAGCTTAACCTAACCTAACCTAACCTAACTTAACCTAACCTAACCTAACCAAACCTAGCTTAACCTAACCTAACCTAACCAAACCTAACCTACCTAACCTAACCTAACCTAGCTTAACCTAACTTAACTTAACCTAACCTAACCTAACCTAACCTAACCTAGCTTAACCTAACCTAACCTAACCTAACCTAACCTAACTTAACCTAACCTAACCTAACCTAACCTAACCTAACTTAACCTAACGCATTTTGAAAGTCAATTTAAAAGACAATTTAGAAACAGCTTAACGTCTGAAAAGGATGCAAAGGATAACACACACACACACACACACACACACACACACACACACACACTCACGGGCAGTAATCGTGGTGGCCGCAAAAGAACTCAGTGGTGTGCCCCAGGGTCTTGCTGCCCGCTACATACTTGCATTCTATGTCTCGTGGATTCGCCAAGCACGTTTCAAGGTCCTGGGGATACGAGACTAAAATAAATAAAAAAAAAACTATATAAATCAATCTCTCTCTCTCTCTCTCTCTCTCTCTCTCTCTCTCTCTCTCTCTCTCTCTCTCTCTCTCTCTCTCTCCGGTGACAGATTAACAATATTTCTACATTGCAAAGGCTGTAGTTGAAGTGCCGCGGGTTTTTAAGGGTGTTTTTAGGGTTGTGGTGACAGATTAACAATATTTCTACATTGCAAAGGCTGTAGTTGAAGTGCCGCGGGTTTTTAAGGGTGTTTTTAGGGTTGTGGTGACAGATTAACAACATTTCTACATTGCAAAGGCTGTAGTTGAAGTGACGCGGGTTTTTAACGGTGTTTTTAGGGTTGTGGTGACAGATTAACAACATTTCTACATTGCAAAGGCTGTAGTTGAAGTGCCGCGGGTTTTTAAGGGTGTTTTTAAGGTTTGAGAGAGAGAGAGAGAGAGAGAGAGAGAGAGAGAGAGAGAGAGAGAGAGAGAGAGCAAAGCGTTTATGAAGACAGGACTCTCTCTCTCTCTCTCTCTCTCTCTCTCTCTCTCTCTCTCTCTATGTACCTTCTTCAGATAGTTCCTGGAGGGCAGACGGGCGCCGGGGTACAGCTGCTGCCTCTCCACCAAGACAAACGGCGCGCGAGCGTGGTAGAAGCGACTGATGGCTCTCTCAACTGGGTCTCGTACCACTGACACACGTACCGGGGGGTGTGGCCGTACCTGAGGGAGGGTACGATGTTGTGGGCGCATCTTGGGTGTTTAAATGGTGTTTTTTTGGGATTAAAGTGTGTTTTTGCTTGTTTTTATTGTTTTTTTTTATTTTTTTGTGTTTTAGATTAGTTTGGGTGTTTTTTGGGTGTTTAAAGGATGTTTTATGGGGATTAAATTGGTTTTTGTGTGTGTGTGTTTGTTTCTGATTAGTTTGGGTTGTTTACGGTGTCTCGTGAATGAAATTTGTGTTTTTATGAGAGTTAAATTGATGATCAGCAACGAAAACGGAACAATGGTATTAAAAGGATTAGTAATTCACACAAACACACACACACACTCACACACACCTGGTGAAGTTAATTAAAGCGAAGGATTCCATATATGCTGCAGGTGTGGGCGTCATAGAGAGGTTCTTCACAATTTCTTCCTGCAGTGGTGGTGGTGGTGGTGGTGGTGGTGGTGAGGAAATTTGTTATTATTATCATTATTATTATTATTATTATTACTATTATTATTATTCATTTATCCTCTCTTCATTATGTTCTTCCTCTTATTCTGCACAACTAAACAATATAAAAAAGAAATAAAATGATAAAATAAAATAAATAAAATAAATAATAATAACGATAATAACGATAAAAATAAAAAAATAGAAAACTCAAAGAAAATGGACAAATTTAAAGGCAAACTCCACAAAACCAGAAAACGGCACCAGAGAAAACGGAATAAATTTTAGGACCAACTCTACCAAAAAATCACCTGTATTTCTGGATCCAGTATAAATAGATAATAATAACAATAATAACGATAACAAAATAAATAAAGCAAAAAAAAAAATAAATAAAAAAATAATAATAGAAAACCTAAAGAAAATGGACAAATTTAAAGGCAAACTCCACAAAACCAGAAAACGGCACCAAAGAAAACGGAAAAATTTTAAGGCAAACTCTACCAAAATCTCACCTGTATTTTTGGATCTGGTATATGCACAAATTCTGCCCTTCTTCTCTGTCTAGGCGTGAAGCTGAAGCCTCTGTGGGGTGCAAGGAGCCTCAGGAGGTGCATGAGAGTGGTGGAGGCGCTGCGCAGGATCGGGGTCACCAGCAGGAGGTCAGGGCGCGCGAGAGAGGTCAGATTAAGAGGGGGCGGGACTTGACTCGTAGTGGTGGTGGTGGTGGTGGTGGTAAGGGGGTCTGTTTGGAGAGAGAGAGAGAGAGAGAGAGAGAGAGAGAGAGAGAGAGAGAGAGAGAGAGAGAGAGAGAGAGAGAGAGAGAGAGAGAGAGAGAGAGAAATTTAAATCCTAAAAGCAATATTTACTATTACTACTACTACTACTACTACTACTACTACTACTACTGGCAACGTAACCCCTAACCTGACCTGACCTGACCTTACCTGAGGGCGTGAGGACGAGGTGCAGGTAGAGGAACAAGGTCACGGGCACACACACCCATGATATAAGGTCACTCAGTCTGGAACGCACGCACGCACGCACGCACAATTAAAAGATAAATAAAGAAATAAAGAAATTAAAGAAGGAAGGAAAAAGAAACGAAGAGAGAGAGAGAGAGAGAGAGAGAGAGAGAGAGAGAGAGAGAGAGAGAGAGAGAGAGAGAGAGAGAGAGAGAGAGAGAGAGAAACTATTATCAAACAAATATAAAACAAACAAACAAACAAATTATTTACCTATGCGATCTTGGTTTCATATTGAGAGAGAGAGAGAGAGAGAGAGAGAGAGAGAGAGAGAGAGAGAGAGAGAGAGAGAGAGAGAGAGAGAGAGAGAGAGAGAGAGAGAGAGAGAGAGAGAGAGAGAGAGAGAGAGAGAGAGAGAGAGAGGGGGCGGAATTAGAAAGGAAAGAAGGAAAACACACACACACACACACACACACACACACTCACACGCACACGCACTATTTCTCACACGTAGCGAGGCGGCACTTGATGTATGTGCGTGTGTGCGTGTGTATGTGCGTGTGTGTGTGATAACTATTGCACTGAAGGCCACAGAGCAGCGACACATACACCCTCCCCCTGCCACGTCTACCGGGTAACTGAGCCGGTGTGACCCATAGTCTTGACTTGGGCCAAAGTACTCTCTCCTCCTCTGCTGCAGACTTGTTGCCCCAATGACTGATAGCGTACGATACTCTTGACAAAAAGTATGACAGTCAAGTAAAATGAGAAGTAAATAAATAAATAAATAATAGATAAATAAGCAAATAAATAAACAAATAAAGGGTGCATTTGCAAAGGTACACCATCAGACCTCTTGCCACATCTGAGAGCGTACGATAATTGGAATACAAAATGTACGGTAATTATGTTGATATCTCCTCCCCTCCCCCGTTCCCCTCACCCATCATCTCTCTTGTTCTTGAAAATCTCAATAACTTTCGCTGCAGCCTGTTAAACTATCCCTGGGACCTTGAAAACCCCAATAACTTCCACTGCAGCCTGTTAAACTATCCCTGGAACCTTGAAAACCCCAATAACTTCCACTGCAGCCTGTTAAACTATCCCTGGAACCTTGAAAACCCCAATAACTTCCACTGCAGCCTGTTAAACTATCCCTGGAACCTTGAAAACCCCAATAACTTCCACTGCAGCCTGTTAAACTATCCCTGGAACCTTGAAAACCCCAATAACTTCCACTGCAGCCTGTTAAACTATCCCTGGAGCCTTGAAAACCCCAATACCTTCCACTGCAGCCTGTTAAACTATCCCTGGAGCCTTGAAAACCCCAATAACTCTTGTATAATTTCAAAAATAAATCGTAAAAAGATACTAGAGCCCTTTCTTAATAGTTGTAGTAACACCCAAAGGCACTTACAACTCGAGTGAAGCATCTGTAAGTAAGAAAATTATAAAAGTAAGAAGCTTGGGTCATTGTGCTTAAATGTAGGTCAAGTAACGGAGGCGACTTGTACTGCCCTGCCAGACGCCGCCTCCTTCTTGCCCTTGAAAATTAAATGATTTGTCGCTACCCTTCACCGCTCTCTCTCTCTCTCTCTCTCTGTCTGGTATGCAAGGGTACCGTAAAAGAGAGAGAGAGAGAGAGAGAGAGAGAGAGAAAGAGAGAAAGACGAAGAAAAAGAATTACATCAACAATAACAACAACACACAAAAACAAAAACAAGAAAAAAACCGCCAAAAGAGAGAAAGAAAACGATGAAGAAAAGAAAAATAGAAAACGGAAAATCTCTCACTCTCTCTCTCTCTCTCTCTCTGTCTGGTATGCAAGGGTACCGTAAAGAGAGAGAGAGAGAGAGAGAGAGAGAGAAGACGAAGAAAAAGAATTACATCAACAATAACAACAACACACAAAAACAAAAACAAGAAAAAAACCGCCAAAAGAGAGAAAGAAAACGATGAAGAAAAGAAAATTAAATAGAAAACGGAAAATCTCTCTCTCTCTCTCTCTCTCTCTCTCTCTCTCTCTCTCTCTGCGGTAATTACTTGCCACTAATATTTTTCCCTTTTCCTCACCACAGACGGCCTTGAGGCGAGAGGGAAAAC
>NW_026973668.1:1787500-1792500 GCF_035594125.1 Scylla paramamosain
ATCCACCTTTCAATTCTTATTTTCCCATCAATAATAACATCAATCTTTTCATTCCGAGTTTCGTCTATTTTTATTTATTTATTATTTTTTTTCTTCAGTTCGTATTTTTTTCTCGTTCAATTTCATCAACATTCAATTTTTTTTCCGTTAATTTTTTTTTTTCTATAATAAATTTTCTGACTATTTGTGTTGATATGAAATAAGAAAGTCTATATTTTCTCGCTATCAATATTTCGCTTTCATTTAATTTGCTATTGCCATTCACTATTATCATTAAATATTCTATGTAATTTTTTCTGTTAATAATCCGCTTTCTTTTGGGTTCCTTTATCAATTATTATTACTTTTTTTTCTTGTCAATATATTTTTTTTTTCATTAATTTTCCTCATATTTTCCTTAATATTCTTTTTTTTTTAGTTTAGATTTGAATACGAAAAAAGATAAAATTTTCGAAGATTTTTTTTCTTTAATTTCTTTGCCAGATTTACTTTAAATATGAAAGACGTATTTTTTTCCCCCAATTAATCTCTTTTTTACACTCAATTTTAATAATATTTGTTCTGATACGAATATATATATTTTTTCAGTATTAATTCAATTTTCCACTCGTTTGCCCCATCAAATATGCTTCATTCTTATCCATTTCATTTTCATCATTCATTTTATTCAATATCTAAAGCGAATTCTTTGCTAATGTTCTTTAAATCAAATAAATAAATAAATAAATATCTAGTCTTTTTTTAACTAAATTCCTTGGCAAATGTTAATACGAAAAAAACAATCTATATTTCTCAGCATTATTCACATTTTTTCAACATTATTTCGTATCATTCTATTTTCATTATTTATTTTGTTCAATAATTCAACTTTCTTTAATTTTCTTCTCGTACAAAAAAAAAAATCTATTATTTCTCAACAACATTCGCATTTTTCTAACCCATTTCAATTACAGTTATTCATTTACACTCAATAACTCTTTATTTTTTTTCTTTTCTTTTCGTAAAAAAAAAAAAAAAATCAACGTTATTCGCATTTTTCTAACTCATTTCAAATAACATCACTCATTTCACTCAATAATTCGGCTTCCTTTACTTTATTTCGATAGATTTTCCTTCGTACAGAAAAAAAAAAAAAAATGAATGAATAAAAAAAAAAAAAAATTCTCAAGGTTTTTCCGTTCCAGTCAGCAAGGAACCGAACAAGACGAGGCAACAGACAACCATGCTTATTTTTTTGATTTTCATAAACCACTAACACACATCACCGCTTCGGAACACAAATAACACGCAAGAACACAAAAGAACACACGCAACACCCACGGGACGCACGCACACACACGCACACACACTCAAACGCACGCAATTTCAACTTAGTCTCAACCTTTTGTCTGGTTCTAAATGTGTTTGCTCTCTCTCTCTCTCTCTCTCTCTCTCTCTCTCTCTCGCTTTTTTTTTTACGTCTGGCAAGCTCTAGTGAAAGTCTCTGGGTTTCTTCAGGGCTTTTCAGGGTTCTATCAAAAGTTATTGGGGTTTTCAAGAGGTTTCCGTGGCTGTTCTGGAAGTTATTGGGGTTTTCGGGGTTCCACTGGGAAAGTATTGGGGTCCTCAGGGGTTTTTAGGGTTCTAGTGGAAAGTAATGGGGTTCTCAGGGGTTTTTAGGGTTCTAGTGGAAAGTAATGGGGTTCTCAGGGGTTTTTAGGGTTCTAGTGGAAAGTAATGGGGTTCTCGGGGGTTTTTAGGGTTCTAGTGGAAAGTAATGGGGTTCTCAGGGGTTTTTAGGGTTCTAGTGAAAAGTAATGGAGTTGTCAAGGGTTTTCAGGGTTCTAGTGGAAAGTACTGGAGTTGTCAAGGGTTTTCAGGGTTCTAGTGGAAAGTACTGGAGTTCTCAAGGGTTTTCAGGGTTCTAGTGGAAAGTACTGGAGTTGTCAAGGGTTTTCAGGGTTCTAGTGAAAAGTATTGGGTTTTCAAGAGGTTTTCAGGGTTCTAGTGGAAAGTAATGGGTTTTCAAGGGGTTTTCAGGGTTCTAGTGGAAAGTAATGGAGTTGTCAAGGGTTTTCAGGGTTCTAGTTAAAGCTTTTCGTTGTAGTTTTTTTTTTCGTAGAATTTGGAAAACCTTAAAAAAACTCCAATTAAACCCTCCCCCAAAAACGCTTAAAAAAACACAGTAACTTATAATCAAATCCAGAAAAAGACCTTGAAAACCCAAATAACTTGAGACGAACCCAAAAAAACACCTACGGAACCCCAATAACTGAAAAAAAATAGCAGAACCCGAATAACAGCCTTCAGAACCACAATAACTTCCAACTGAACACCAAAATGACCTTGAAAACCCAAATAACTTGAGACGAACCCAAAAAAAACACCTACGGAACCCCAATAACTTAAAAAAAAATAACAACCTGAATAACAGCCTTCAGAACCACAATAACTTCCAACTGGACACCAAAATGACCTTAAAAACCCAAATAACTTGAGACGAACCCCAAACATACCCTTGAAAACCCTTAGAACGCCAAATAAAACCCCAGTGACCTCAAGTAGAACCTGCTAGACTCCAAAATGGATGAAGAACGAACCAAAAAACACACTCGAACCAGACGCATTAGGGAAAAAAATCTGAATTATTTGAGCCTGACCGTTTAAAGCAGTGCCCCCTCACGACCCTCCAGAGGCTAACCGAGGCCCCGTTTTCTCTGGTAGTATTGGCAGTGATGTCTACAGCGGTTGGCACTTGTACGGAACAATCATTAGCCTTTCGTCAAGCCGTTAAGCCGTTCAGTCGTTTCGTGACGGATGAAAATAAAAGAAATATATACTAAATGCAAATTGATTGACAAATATGCTACGGTAAAAATGTGCGTTCCTTTAGGTTATGTTGTTATTAATATTACTTTTTTTTATATTCTAGCTTTGTGGTTTCAATTTTTGTGTCAAGACGAATATAAATGAAAATAAATTGATTAATACATAAAATACGGTAAATATATGCGTTCCTTTAGGTTATTTTGTTATTAATATTACTTTTTTTTATATTCTAGCTTTGTGGTTTCAATTTTTGTGTCATAAGACGAATATAAATGAAAATAAATTGATTAATACATAAAATACGGTAAATATATGCGTTCCTTTAAGTTTTGTTATTAATAAGGTAAAAATATGCGTTCCTTTAAGCTATTTTGATATTATTTCTTTTAATATTTTAGCTTTGTGGTTTAATTTTTTTGTGTGTGATTGACGAAGATAAATAAAAATAAATTAATAAATAAAATACGGTAAAAATGTCCGTTCCTTTAAGTTTTGTTATTAATATTACTTTTTTTTTAATGTTCCAGCTTTGTGGTTTAAATTTTCGTGATAGATGGAAATAAATAAAAATGAATTGATTAATAAATAAGATATATAAAAAATGTGCGTATTAATATTACTTTTTTTAATATTCTACCTTTGTGGTTTGAATTTTTTAGACAGAAATAAATTAAAAAAAATAAACTAATATCCTTAGAGAGATTTTGAAGTTATTTTTTTCTCTTTTTAACTTTCGTCCAATGATAAAATAAATAAATATTCCTTACAGATATTTTGAAGTTCATGTTCTTTTTAGTTTTTGTCCATTGAGAAAATTAAAAATATTCCTTTGAGATATTTTGAAGAGTTATTTTTTTTCTTTTTAACTTTCGTCCAATGATAAAATAAATAAATATTCCTTACAGATATTTTGAAGTTCATGTTCTTTTTAGTTTTCGTCCATTGAGAAAATTAAAAATATTCCTTTGAGATATTTTGAAGTTATTTTTCTTCTTTTTAATAAATTAGCATTGTGTAATAAAAATAATTGTTCTCTTTTAACATATTACCTTGTGTGCCTTTAAGTTTTGTGCAATGGTGAAAAAAAAATCTGACGTTCCTTTAAGGTATTCAGTTTTTTTTTTTTTTCCAATATATTCGGTGTAACTGGAAAAAAATAATAATATTAGCTTTTGTGCTTGTAACTTTCGTGCAATGTGAAAGAAATAATTATGTTCCTTTAAGATATTTTAAAGTTATTTGAGTTTCTTTTTCAATATATTAATTTTGTGTAACAACATTAAAATAAATATGTTCCTTGACGATATTTGAAATTATTTTGGCTTACTTTTCAATATATTAAATTTGTGTAAAGAAAAAAAAAGTTCCTTAAGGATATTTCAAATTATTATAGCTTTCTCAAAATATTAACTTTGTGTAATAAAAAAAAAAAAGTTATGTTCCTTTATAATATTTGAAATTATTTTGGTTTTGTTTCATTACATTAGCTTTGCGTAATGATAAATAAAAAAGTTCCTTTAAGATATTCATTGGATTTCCTTTTCTTTTTCAAAATATTAAACTTTTCAGAATACATTCTTTTTCTGATATTTCAAACTTAAATTTTTCTTTCAAATTTCAACTTGAATGATTTGCTTCCTTTTAATATTTGCATAATTTCTTTCAGTCAATCCCACTTTAAATAAAAAATAAATAAATAAATAAACATAAAAACGACAAGAATTCACCTTTTCGTTTGATTTGTGCGTTTTTTTTTTAAATATTCATGTATTTTTCCATTTTCCTCTCTCTTTCTCTCTCTCTCTCTCTCTCTCTCTCTCTCTCTCTCTCTCTCTCTCTCTCTCTCTCTCTCTCTCTCTCTCCATCAATCACACAACACAAATAAACACAGCAAATAAAAAAACCACACTCCGAGCACACCCAAGCACACAAACAAATGAACAAACACGACATTCGGAAGAACACTCACGAAAAACGACAAAAAAATAAATAAAAGTACACTATACACAAATATGTATAAATCTCGCGGAAAAAAAACGCAAACACAGTCTTGTCCTTCTGTCCGTTTGTTTCCACTTGTGCTGCCGGACAAACGCGCTGCACTGTGGGGGGGCGGGGGGGGCAGGGCACAGGGAGGGGAGTCGAAACGCAGCCAAACGCGGCCAAACACTCGACAAACACCGTTCTCACAA
>NW_026973668.1:1810000-1845000 GCF_035594125.1 Scylla paramamosain
CCTGAAAGTGCCAGATGTATTGCTGTCCTTACGAGACAAGTCTCACTATACGGATGAACGACAGGTCTCGTTCTTGTCGTTTCACTAGGATGTCTTTCTTTGCCTCATGCTAATGCTGACTGTGAGTGCTGCTTCTCTAGTGTAAACCGTGTGAAAACAAAAGACAGAAATAAGCTAATAACAGAAACCGTAAGAGACATGATCCTAGCGAAGCAGTGTGTTGCGTCCACATCCAGCAGTGACTGTACGACCTTCAAGCCATCAATCAAAGTCAATGATAAAAAACATGACATCAAGAGTGCTATATTCCTCCAATGAAGAGAGTGCCGGGGCTGCTGACGACGTGCCCCATGTATATATAGAAGAACAAGACCACTAATCTCCTACATAGTAAGTAAACAACTTAACCAAGTGTCCTGTAGTTTTTCTCCAATTATTAATGATATGTACTTAGGAAAGTGTTTTGTTTGTTAAGGGCATTGTTGTTGTTTTTCATTACACACACTCTCTCTCTCTCTCTCTCTCTCTCTCTCTCTCTCTCTCTCTCTCTCTCTCTCTGCCTTTATATATATATATATATATATATATATATATATATATATATATATATATATATATATATATATATATATATATATATATATATATATATATATATATATATATATATATATATATATATATATATATAAAACCTAAATTCTATATTTGGAAAGTGGCAGTTTTGCATAATATTTGGAATAATTACATATGTACGATAATTTTACCAGAAGTACAAAAATTTCAACTAGTATAGTACGATAATATGACCAAAACAATCTGGCAACGCTGAATAATTCCTGTGCCACCTGTAGCATCAAGATCAAGATCAAGTCTGGTGGAGGGAACAGAGGCGGCGTCCGCGTGGTGCTGTGGTCAGTGGTCAGGTCACGCCGAGTGTGCGGCAGATTGCGCCTGTGTTTGAGCTGGCCTGGGTCACCTGTGGCCACCTGGCGGACTGGCGGCGCCTCCCTGGCCTCACCTGAGGGCGTGCAGGTAATGGTGGGCGGGGAACAAGTCAATGTCGGGAGGCGAGTGACTGAGGTGGTGGTCACCGTCACTCTTGTTGTGGTTTGTTTGTTTGTTTGTTTGTTCATTTCTTTTATTCCCAAGGCGTGGCGGCGCCGCCTGGCTGTCTGCTGGTGCTGCCTGCCTGGTGAAGTGTTGGCTGGGGAATAATAGGCAGACATCTTGTGCACTGCTGCGCTGGGTTAGGTTAGGCTGTGTGGCACTACAGTCGATGTGGGGTCCCCGGCTGGCTAGGCCGCGTCCGGCAGGTCTAGAGAGAGAGAGAGAGAGAGAGAGAGACTATGCACATTTAGCTATGTAATAGTGATCATATGTCTTGTCAGAAGAGAGAGAGAGAGAGAGAGAGAGGGGGGGGGGGTATCCTCGCCTGACCTGGTAGCAGTGCAGGGAAAATACACAACTGGCAACTCAGACCTGCCGGACAAGGCGTAGCCAGCCTGGAGCCCCACGTGCACACTAGTGCCGGTTGTTTGGTGTTAGTTGTGTTAAGGTAGGTGTGCTTATTTTGTGTGATATATTTGTTATATTATGTTATGGCAAGTCAGGTTAACTTTAGGTTAGGCTAGGTTTTTTTTGACAAAATGTTGCCGTCACAACAGTGGCAGCAACGCAGGACGTCAGTTAACCTTCTTTGTCTTCTTGTTTTATTTTTGTTATTTGTTTGTTTATCGTTGTTTTATTTGTTTGTGTGTTTTCCGGCAGGACAGCAGTGGCGAGACGGCAAGACCCCACCAGCAAGTCCATTCTGCCCCAGAGCCCCTCGGGTCAGTGGCCGGCAAGTCCTCCCGTCCATTCTGCCCCAGAGCCCCTCGGGTCAGTGGTCAAAAATTGATGGATAAGTGTCTTGAAACCTCCCTCTTGAAGGAATTCAAGTCATAGGAAGGTGGAAATACAGAAGCAGGCAGGGAGTTCCAGAGTTTACCAGAGAAAGGGATGAATGATTGAGAATACTGATTAACTCTTGCGTTAGAGAGGTGGACAGAATAGGGGTGAGAGAAAGAAGAGAACAAAGTCTTGTGCAGCGAGGCCGCGGAAGGAGGGGAGGCATGCAGTTAGCAAGATCAGAAGAGCAGTTAGCGTGAAAATAGCGGTAGAAGACAGCTAGATATGCAACATTGCGGCGGTGAGAGAGAGGCTGAAGACAGTCACTGAGAGGAGAGGAGTTGATGAGACGAAAAACTTTTGATTCCACCCTGTCTAGAAGAGCAGTATGAGTGGAACCCCCCAGACATGTGAAGCATACTCCATACATGGACGGATAAGGCCCTTGTACAGAGTTAGCAGCTGGGGGGGTGAGAAAAGCTGGCGGAGACGTCTCAGAACACCTAACTTCATAGAAGCTGTTTTAGCTAGAGATGAGATGTGAAGTTTCCAGTTCAGATTATAAGTAAAGGACAGACCGAGGATGTTCAGTGTAGAAGAGGGGGACAGTTGAGTGTCATTGAAAAGGTTGTGTTGAGTTGATAGATGGAGGAATTACCAAGTTTGCTCTGCCCCAATCAGAAAGATCAGAAGTCAAGCGTTCTGTGGCTTCCCTGCGTGATATGTTTACCTCCTGAAGGGTTGGACGTCTATGAAAAGACGTGGAAAAGTGCAGGGTGGTATCATCAGCGTAGGAGTGGATAGGACAACAAGTTTGGTTTAGAAGATCATTAATGAATAATAAGAAGAGAGTGGGTGACAGGACAGAACCCTGAGGAACACCACTGTTAGTAGATTAGAAGAACAGTGACCGTCTACCACAGCAGCAATAGAACGGTCAGAAAGGAAACTTGAGATAAAGTTACAGAGAGAAGGATTGAAACCGTAGGAGGGTAGTTTGGAAATGAAAGCTTTGTGCCAGACTCTATCAAAAGCTTTTGATATGTCCAAGGCAACAGCAAAAGTTTCACCAAAATCTCTAAAAGAGGATGACCAAGACTCAGTAAGGAAAGCCAGAAGATCACCAGTAGAGCGGCCTTGACGGAACCCATACTGGCGATCAGATAGAAGGTTGTCAAGTGATAGATGTTTAAGAATCTTCCTGTTGAGGATAGATTAAAAAACTTTAAATAGGCAGGAAATTAAAGCAATAGGACGGTAGTTTGAGGGATTAGAACGGTCACCCTTTTTAGGAACAGGTTGAATGTAGGCAAACTTCCAGCAAGAAGGAAAGGTAGATGTTGACAGACAGAGCTGAAAGAGTCTGACTAGGCAAGGTGCAAGTTCACAGCACCCCCTGAACACTGCTGCACACCTCACTGGGAGTAATTATTGTTTTGGCAGGTGTCTACTGCCTCCTCCTACAAAGGCTGGCAAGTCCTCCCATCCACTCTGCCCCAGAGCCCCTCAGGTCAGTGGCCGGCCACTCAGAACGCTGCACCACTGCTGTCAACACTTGCTTCTTTGTCACAAGCTACCACCAACAAAAACTGATTGGCTCGCTCTTTGCACGGCTGTGGTGGCCCGCACAGAGTCAGTTGTTGTGTGGCGGCCCTACTCTGTATGGAGGCTGTGTGTTAGGCTGAGGCTGAGGCAGGAAGCCCCTCGCTGCCTGCGTGGTGACGGCCTCCTCTGTTACAGGTGCCAGGTGTATCTTGTCTGTGGAGGCTGTGTGTTAGGCTGAGGCTGAGGCAGGAAGCCCCTCGCTGCCTGTGTGGTGACGGCCTCCTCTGTTACAGGTGCCAGGTGTATCTTGTCTGTGGAGGCTGTGTGTTAGGCTGAGGCTGAGGCAGGAAGCCCCTCGCTGCCTGTGTGGTGACGGCCTCCTCTGTTACAGGTGCCAGGTCTGCGTCCAGCGAAGGGACTCCCTCCGTGCATCCTCGGCGCAGCCCCAGGGTTCCTGCAGGACCGGCCGCGGCCAGGAGCAGTGTTGCAATGGAGGATGTGACGCCAGGCAGCAGCAGCAGCAGCAGCAGCAGCAGCAGGAACAGCTGGGAGCAGCAGGCGACCCCAGGCGTGAGGACCTACACTTGTGACCACTGCGGCAAAGTGTGCTCCACCAAGGCTGCCATTGCCAGACACGTCCTCTCCCATGCCGGCAAGACAAGGCTGAGAGGCAGGAGTGGCCCCACTGAACACACTGCCACCCACACTGGCGGCAGGAACCACAAGTGTGACCACTGCGGGAAGACATTTGCCCGGAAGAGTCATCTTGCATCACACATCCTCACCCACACTGGGGAGAGAAAGTTCCAGTGCCTGGAGTGTGGGAAAAGATTTACCCTAAAAGGTAATCTTGACACACACATCCTCACCCACACTGGGGAGAGAAAGTTCCAGTGCCTGGAGTGTGGGAAAAGATTTACCCGGAAAGGTAATCTTGACACACACATCCTCACCCACACTGGGGAGAGAAAGTTCCAGTGCCTGGAGTGTGGGAAAAGATTTATTCATAAAGGTCATCTTAATCAACACATCCTCACCCACACTGGGGAGAGAAAGTTCCAGTGCCTGGAGTGTGGGAAAAGATTTACCCAGAAGGGTTCCCTTGACACACACATCCTCACCCACACTGGGGAGAGAAAGTTCCAGTGCCTGGAGTGTGGGAAAAGATTTACCCAGAAAGGTGATCTTAACAAACACATCCTCACCCACACTGGGGAGAGAAAGTTCCAGTGCCTGGAGTGTGGGAAAAGATTTACCCGGAAGTATTCCCTTGACACACACATCCTCACCCACACTGGGGAGAGAAAGTTCCAGTGCCTGGAGTGTGGGAAAAGATTTACCCATAAATGTAATCTTAACACACACATCCTCACCCACACTGGGGAGAGAAAGTTCCAGTGCCTGGAGTGTGGGATAAGATTTACCCATAAATGTAATCTTAACAAACACATCCTCACCCACACTGGGGAGAGAAAGTTCCAGTGCCTGGAGTGTGGGAAAAGATTTATTCATAAAGGTGATCTTAACAAACACATCCTCACCCACACTGGGGAGAGAAAGTTCCAGTGCCTGGAGTGTGGGAAAAGATTTATTCATAAAGGTCATCTTAATCAACACATCCTCACCCACACTGGGGAGAGAAAGTTCCAGTGCCTGGAGTGTGGGAAAAGATTTACCCATAAATGTACTCTTGACAAACACATCCTCACCCACACTGGGGAGAGAAAGTTCCAGTGCCTGGAGTGTGGGAAAAGATTTATTCATAAAGGTCATCTTAATCAACACATCCTCACCCACACTGGGGAGAGAAAGTTCCAGTGCCTGGAGTGTGGGAAAAGATTTACCTGGAAGCGTTCTCTTGACACACACATCCTCACCCACACTGGGGAGAGAAAGTTCCAGTGCCTGGAGTGTGGGAAAATATTTACCTGGAAGCGTTCTCTTGACAGACACATCCTCACCCACACTGGGTCCTCCCGAGTGCCCAGGAGGTACAAACAGCCGCGGTCAAGGGAACAGTCGCCGTCCTGAAGAGAGCCCTCGGATACACTGGTAACACTGCTTAGGGTGTAACTTTAGACCCCAGGCTTGGGGCCATTGCACTCACCAAACAATGAAACAAGAAAATGCAGAAAACAGGGAGAGAAAGTTCCCAGGCCTGCAGTGTGGGAAAAGATTTGCCCTGGCAATACCAGTGGTGACTTGTGGGTGTGGTGTGGTGACTGGCCACAACATTACTGCCACAAACCAGCTGGCAATACCAGTGGTGACTTGTGGGTGTGGTGTGGTGACTGGCCACAACATTACTGCCACAAACCAGCTGGCAATACCAGTGGTGACTTGTGGGTGTGGTGTGGTGACTGGCCAAAAGGTTTATCCTGCAATGTAATGTTGACAAACATCCTCACCCACACTGTGGTAAGGAAGTACAGGTGTGGTGTTTGTGGCAGTGTTTGTGTAGCAAGAGTGGTGTTGCCAGACACATCCAAACACACCTGTGGGGGGTGAGGTGTTGTGGATGTGGTGGTGGTGTGTGAGGGACTTGGAGTGACTAGTGTTTGTGTGTTGTTACTTTGTACTCAAGTGTTGGAATAAACTTTTGTTGCTAGAATGCTGAGTTATGTTGTTAACAGTACTTGATGTGTGTGTGTGTGTGTACAAAGTGGCCAGTATTAATCCTCGCATGACAAACACAGCGGTGGATGACTGGAATAGACTCAGTAGTCAGGTTGTTAGTGCAGAGTGAGTCATTACAGAGCTTTGAAGTGTTAGACAAGTGTTTGGACAGGGATGACAGGTGGAAACAGACAGGTGTGTTTTGTACAGGGCAGGGACTGCAACGTGTGGGCCTGATGGCTTCCCGCACCAACCCTTGTGTTCTTGTGTACTACCACCACCACCACCACTACAACTATTAATGATAATAAAACACTTCATTTCTTCACTCTTATAATATATTACAACATCCATTTTCTTCAAATATAAGCTGGAAAATTGTTATTAAAATTATTCAAAACTAAACCCATTCACTCTTCTTCTTCTTCTTCATCAACAATTTGGCTTAGAAGAAGAATAACAACAATAACACCACCAATAACTTACAACTCCACTATAACTCGCTGTTATATATAAAATGCATCCACTTATGAAAATATACGCTGTACATGATACAGTGTGTGTGTGTGTGTGTGTGTGTGTGTAGGACAGAGAGAGTGAGAGAAAGAGAGAGAGAGAGAATCCAAATAAAACCATTTCAAAACATACATACAACAACAATAACAATAATAATAACAAAAATTAATAATAATTACTTTTTTTTTTATGTAGGAAGGATACTGGCCAAGGGCAACAAAAATCTAATAAAAAAAAATGCCCACTGAAATGGCAGTCCCATAAAAGGGTCAAAGCAGTGGTCAAAAATTGGTGGATAAGTGTCTTCAAACCTCCCTCTTGAAGGAATTCAAGTCATAGGAAGGTGGAAATACAGAAGAAGGCAGGGAGTTCCAGAGTTTACCAGAGAAAGGGATGAATGATTGAGAATACTGGTTAACTCTTGCGTTAGAGAGGTGGACAGAATAGGGGTGAGAGAAAGAAGAAAGTCTTGTGCAGCGAGGCCGTGGGAGGAGGGGAGGCATGCAGTTAGCAAGATCAGAAGAGCAGTTGGCATGAAAATAGCGGTAGAAGACAGCTAGATATGCAACATTGCGGCGGTGAGAGAGGGGCTGAAGACAGTCAGTTAGAGGAGAGGAGTTGATGAGACGAAAAGCTTTTGATTCCACCCTGTCTAGAAGAGCAGTATGAGTGGAACCTCCCCAGACATGTGAAGCATACTCCATACATGGACAGATAAGGCCCCTGTACAGAGTTAGCAGCTGGGGGGGTGAGAAAAACTGGCGGAGACATCTCAGAACACCTAACTTCATAGAAGCTGTTTTAGCTAGAGATGAGATGTGAAGTTTCCAGTTCAGATTATAAGTAAAGGATAGACCGAGGATGTTCAGTGTAGAAGAGGGGGACAGTTGAGTGTCATTGAAGAAGAGGGGATAGTTGTCTGGAAGACTGTGTCGAGTTGATAGATGGAGGAATTGAGTGTTTGAGACATTGAACAACACCAAGTTTGCTCTGCCCCAATCAGAAATTTTAGAAAGATCAGAAGTCAGGCGTTCTGTGGCTTCCCTGCGTGATATGTTTACCTCCTGAAGGGTTGGACGTCTATGAAAAGACGTGGAAAAGTGCAGGGTGGTATCATCAGCGTAGGAGTGGATAGGACAACAAGTTTGGTTTAGAAGATCATTAATGAATAATAAGAAGAGAGTGGGTGACAGGACAGAACCCTGAGGAACACCACTGTTAGTAGATTTAGGAGAAGAACAGTGACCGTCTACCACAGCAGCAATAGAACGGTCAGAAAGGAAACTTGAGATGAAGTTACAGAGGGAAGGATAGAAACCGTAGGAGGGTAGTTTGGAAATGAAAGCTTTGTGCCAGACTATCAAAAGCTTTTGATATGTCCAAGGCAACAGCAAAAGTTTCACCAAAATCTCTAAAAGAGGATGACCAAGACTCAGTAAGGAAAGCCAGAAGATCACCAGTAGAGCGGCCTTGACGGAACCCATACTGGCGATCAGATAGAAGGTTGTCAAGTGATAGATGTTTAAGAATCTTCCTGTTGAGGATAGACTCAAAAACTTTAGATAAGCAGGAAATTAAAGCAATAGGACGGTAGTTTGAGGGATTAGAACGGTCACCCTTTTTAGGAACAGGTTGAATGTAGGCAAACTTTATTATTATTATTGTTGTTGTTGTTGTTGTTGTTTTGTTTGTTGTTGTTGTTCTCTCCTTGCCGAGTATCTTGTGACGAGACCCGCAGGAGGGAACACAGGAAGGAAGCAATAATTGGAGGAACTGAAGAAAATGGAGGAAATAGAGGAAGGACTTTAAGAAATGCAAAGAAAACGGGCAAAATACAGAAAGAGCAAGGAAAAGTTGATCAAAGCAAAAGAAATGAAGGAATAATGATGGAGGAACTGAAGTATAATGGATAAACAGAGGAACAACAACCAAATGCAAAACAATACAAAAAATAATGAGCCAAATGTGAATAAATATAAATAAAATAGATAAACAGGAGAGAGAGAGAGGGAGAGATTCTTTAAAATAATAATAAAAAAGAATTGGAAAAGGTGTGTGTGTGTGTGTGTGTGTGTAAGGAATGTTTATATATGGTTAGTCAGTCAATTAGTCACACACACACACACACACACACACACGCACATGGTGATGGAATTAGGAAAAAGGCAAAAGAAGCCTGACAAGTTGCTACACCACGGGAGAAGTGGACATTAATAAAACCCAAGAAGAAAAAGACTTGGGAATTAGAATGAGTGATAATTTGTCACCAGAAAAAACATGTCAACAAAATAGTTGGGGAAACCTGTGAGTTAGTAAGAAAGATGAAAGGGGCACTGGCTTCCATGGATGAGGAGATGATGAGAAGGTTCGTGGAATATGTGACTCCACCAAATATGCCACAATTGTTTGCTCACCCCATAATGAAAAGGAAACAAGGAAAACAGAGAGGATCCAAACAGCTGCAGCCAAACTGGTGCCAAGCCTGACAGATTTAACCTGTGAAGAAACATTAATGAGACTGAAGCTTGCATCATTAGCAGAGAGAAGAGAAAGAGGGGAGCTGATTGCTATATACAGAGTTTTAAAGGCTACGGATCAAGTTGACAAAGAAGACTTATTTGTGTGCCACTCAACACACACACACACACACACACACACATTCATTTTTCACCCTCTCTTTCCTTCCTTCTTCACTACTTCCTCCTTCCTGTCCCTCCCTCTCTAACCCCCTTCTCTCTCACACACACACACACACACACACACACACACCCCTCCCCTCTCTCCCACTCACCCCCCCACACACCTCAGCAGCTGATGGGCTTTAAGATACTGAAGCCGCTGTGAGCCGTGGACACCAGCAGGCCGGGGATCTGAGGGTGCCAGTGTAACTCCTTCACCTCCTGCTGACCGCGGTGCACGAACAGCAGCTGCTCTGGCACATCCTGGGGGGGCGGGGGGGAGGAGGGTGTTAGATAAGGTTAGGTTAGGTTAGGTTAAGTTTGGTAAGGTTATTCTTTCTCACCTTTCTCTTCTTCCTATCTCTATTTCTCCTGTTTTTCCTCCTCCTCCTCCTCCTTCTAACTTAACCTAAGCTTTGTCTAAGAGCTGCCATGCACACTTGGTTTTAATTAATAATCCTGTTGTACTGTTTCTGCACTCCTCCTTTCCTTGCTTGCTTGCTTCCTTGCCTCTGTCACCTCATAATGTCTATCCAGTCCTTTCTTTCCTTCCCTCCTTCACTCCTCGTCTCCCGTCCGACCTCAGTTGACGGCCAGCCACCACCACGGCACCACCTCTTCCCCTCCAACGCCCACACACACCTGCACATTGTTTTGTAGCCTCCTGGGGCGCTGACATGCAGGAAAACAAACAAAACAAACAAAACAACAAAAAGAAAAAGTACACACACACACACACACACTAAAACCTAACTATATTGAACTTCATCCTAACTTAACCAAACCAAACCTACCTTAACTTAACCTAAACAAACCTAACTTAATCTAACCTACCCTAGATTAACCTAACTACTACTATTACTACTACTATGACTATAACTACTACTACCACTACTACAACCTCCTCCTCCTCCTCCTCCTCCTCTCCTCTCCCCTCCATCCCACCACCACCACCACCACCCACCTCCCACTCCTCAGCTGCCTCCCTCTCCACAGCCAGGTCCCACTGCAAGATGGCGTCATCCTTCCCCCCGCTGACCAGCAAGGAACCCTCGCTGGGGTGCCACTCCACGGTGCTGACCGGCGCTGAGTGGTGCTTCAGCTCTGCCACAGCCTGCGTCACTTCAACTACAGCCTTTGCAATGTAGAAAATGTTGTTAACCTGTCACCAGAACCACAAAAACACCCTTAAAAACCCGCGTCACTTCAACTACAGCCTTTGCAATGTAGAAATGTTGTTAATCTGTCACCAGAACCACAAAAACACCCTTAAAAACCCGTGTCACTTCAACTACAGCCTTTGCAATGTAGAAATGTTGTTAATCTGTCACCAGAACCACAAAAACACCCTTAAAAACCCGTGTCACTTCAACTACAGCCTTTGCAATGTAGAAATGTTGTTAATCTGTCACCAGAACCACAAAAACACCCTTAAAAACCCGTGTCACTTCAACTACAGCCTTTGGAATGTAGAAATGTTGTTGATCTGTCACCAGAACCACAAAAACACCCTTAAAAACCCGTGTCACTTCAACTACAGCCTTTGCAATGTAGAAATGTTGTTAATCTGTCACCAGAACTGTAGTCGCAGCGGCTGGGCATGAGTTGGCTCTCAGGTGATCTGTTTTACCAATCACACCATCATCGTAGGGTAGAGGAGAGGCAGTTCTCCCTGACACGTTTATTGATGAGGTAGGCACGACCGTAACAACTGCGGACAAGTTCTCTGTCTCAATTTCTTACAAGATAACGTTACACGCTGATATTAAACACTTTCAACATATTACAGTATTCATTAACAATACATGCAGTCAACTTGGCACTATGACAAGCAGTTTTTACCACAAAATTAAAGTATTTACCTCGGTCACCATCCTGCCCGTCTTTGTCTGAGCGCGACTTGGCCGTGAGTGATGCCCGCAGGCGACCAGCAGGTTAACCCCACACTACCAACAAGTGAGCATCGGCTTTGTGCTCAATATAGCACTGAATACTGATACTCACACATGTTACACGTTTTCATGCAAATAGAAGACTATTGAACATTTCACTTATAAATGCCGAGGAATAATGACGTGAGGTACAAACGCTTTACGTACAGTAACACAGTCCATTTACCAGGCTTTACTACTGCTTCCTTTCTTCAGTATTACCAAAGTTTACTCAGCTGAACCTTTTATTTCAAAGTGAAAGAGTGGTCATAACTCTCTCTCTCTCTCTCTCTCTCTCTCTCTCTCTCTCTCTCTCTCTCTCTCTCTCTCTCTCTGTCTTTATATATATATATATATATATATATATATATATATATATATATATATATATATATATATATATATATATATATATATATATATATATATATATATATATATATATATATATATATATAAAACCTAAATTCTATATTTGGAAAGTGGCAGTTTTGCATAATATTTGGAATAATTACATATGTACGATAATTTTACCAGAAGTACAAAAATTTCAACTAGTATAGTACGATAATATGACCAAAACAATCTGGCAACGCTGAATAATTCCTGTGCCACCTGTAGCATCAAGATCAAGATCAAGTCTGGTGGAGGGAACAGAGGCGGCGTCCGCGTGGTGCTGTGGTCAGTGGTCAGGTCACGCCGAGTGTGCGGCAGATTGCGCCTGTGTTTGAGCTGGCCTGGGTCACCTGTGGCCACCTGGCGGACTGGCGGCGCCTCCCTGGCCTCACCTGAGGGCGTGCAGGTAATGGTGGGCGGGGAACAAGTCAATGTCGGGAGGCGAGTGACTGAGGTGGTGGTCACCGTCACTCTTGTTGTGGTTTGTTTGTTTGTTTGTTTGTTCATTTCTTTTATTCCCAAGGCGTGGCGGCGCCGCCTGGCTGTCTGCTGGTGCTGCCTGCCTGGTGAAGTGTTGGCTGGGGAATAATAGGCAGACATCTTGTGCACTGCTGCGCTGGGTTAGGTTAGGCTGTGTGGCACTACAGTCGATGTGGGGTCCCCGGCTGGCTAGGCCGCGTCCGGCAGGTCTAGAGAGAGAGAGACTATGCACATTTAGCTATGTAATAGTGATCATATGTCTTGTCAGAAGAGAGAGAGAGAGAGAGAGAGAGGGGGGGGGGGGTATCCTCGCCTGACCTGGTAGCAGTGCAGGGAAAATACACAACTGGCAACTCAGACCTGCCGGACAAGGCGTAGCCAGCCTGGAGCCCCACGTGCACACTAGTGCCGGTTGTTTGGTGTTAGTTGTGTTAAGGTAGGTGTGCTTATTTTGTGTGATATATTTGTTATATTATGTTATGGCAAGTCAGGTTAACTTTAGGTTAGGCTAGGTTTTTTTTGACAAAATGTTGCCGTCACAACAGTGGCAGCAACGCAGGACGTCAGTTAACCTTCTTTGTCTTCTTGTTTTATTTTTGTTATTTGTTTGTTTGTTTATCGTTGTTTTATTTGTTTGTGTGTTTTCCGGCAGGACAGCAGTGGTGAGACGGCAAGACCCCACCAGCAAGTCCATTCTGCCCCAGAGCCCCTCGGGTCAGTGGCCGGCAAGTCCTCCCGTCCATTCTGCCCCAGAGCCCCTCGGGTCAGTGGTCAAAAATTGATGGATAAGTGTCTTGAAACCTCCCTCTTGAAGGAATTCAAGTCATAGGAAGGTGGAAATACAGAAGCAGGCAGGGAGTTCCAGAGTTTACCAGAGAAAGGGATGAATGATTGAGAATACTGGTTAACTCTTGCGTTAGAGAGGTGGACAGAATAGTGGTGAGAGAAAGAAGAGAACAAAGTCTTGTGCAGCGAGGCCGCGGAAGGATGGGAGGCATGCAGTTAGCAAGATCAGAAGAGCAGTTAGCGTGAAAATAGCGGTAGAAGACAGCTAGATATGCAACATTGCGGCGGTGAGAGAGAGGCTGAAGACAGTCACTGAGAGGAGAGGAGTTGATGAGACGAAAAACTTTTGATTCCACCCTGTCTAGAAGAGCAGTATGAGTGGAACCCCCCAGACATGTGAAGCATACTCCATACATGGACGGATAAGGCCCTTGTACAGAGTTAGCAGCTGGGGGGGTGAGAAAAGCTGGCGGAGACGTCTCAGAACACCTAACTTCATAGAAGCTGTTTTAGCTAGAGATGAGATGTGAAGTTTCCAGTTCAGATTATAAGTAAAGGACAGACCGAGGATGTTCAGTGTAGAAGAGGGGGACAGTTGAGTGTCATTGAAAAGGTTGTGTTGAGTTGATAGATGGAGGAATTACCAAGTTTGCTCTGCCCCAATCAGAAAGATCAGAAGTCAAGCGTTCTGTGGCTTCCCTGCGTGATATGTTTACCTCCTGAAGGGTTGGACGTCTATGAAAAGACGTGGAAAAGTGCAGGGTGGTATCATCAGCGTAGGAGTGGATAGGACAACAAGTTTGGTTTAGAAGATCATTAATGAATAATAAGAAGTGAGTGGGTGACAGGACAGAACCCTGAGGAACACCACTGTTAGTAGATTTAGGAGAAGAACAGTGACCGTCTACCACAGCAGCAATAGAACGGTCAGAAAGGAAACTTGAGATGAAGTTACAGAGAGAAGGATAGAAACCGTAGGAGGGTAGTTTGGAAATGAAAGCTTTGTGCCAGACTCTATCAAAAGCTTTTGATATGTCCAAGGCAACAGCAAAAGTTTCACCAAAATCTCTAAAAGAGGATGACCAAGACTCAGTAAGGAAAGCCAGAAGATCACCAGTAGAGCGGCCTTGACGGAACCCATACTGGCGATCAGATAGAAGGTTGTCAAGTGATAGATGTTTAAGAATCTTCCTGTTGAGGATAGATTAAAAAACTTTAGATAGGCAGGAAATTAAAGCAATAGGACGGTAGTTTGAGGGATTAGAACGGTCACCCTTTTTAGGAACAGGTTGAATGTAGGCAAACTTCCAGCAAGAAGGAAAGGTAGATGTTGACAGACAGAGCTGAAAGAGTCTGACTAGGCAAGGTGCAAGTTCACAGCACCCCCTGAACACTGCTGCACACCTCACTGGGAGTAATTATTGTTTTGGCAGGTGTCTACTGCCTCCTCCTACAAAGGCTGGCAAGTCCTCCCATCCACTCTGCCCCAGAGCCCCTCAGGTCAGTGGCCGGCCACTCAGAACGCTGCACCACTGCTGTCAACACTTGCTTCTTTGTCACAAGCTACCACCAACAAAAACTGATTGGCTCGCTCTTTGCACGGCTGTGGTGGCCCGCACAGAGTCAGTTGTTGTGTGGCGGCCCTACTCTGTATGGAGGCTGTGTGTTAGGCTGAGGCTGAGGCAGGAAGCCCCTCGCTGCCTGCGTGGTGACGGCCTCCTCTGTTACAGGTGCCAGGTGTATCTTGTCTGTGGAGGCTGTGTGTTAGGCTGAGGCTGAGGCAGGAAGCCCCTCGCTGCCTGTGTGGTGACGGCCTCCTCTGTTACAGGTGCCAGGTCTGCGTCCAGCGAAGGGACTCCCTCCGTGCATCCTCGGCGCAGCCCCAGGGTTCCTGCAGGACCGGCCGCGGCCAGGAGCAGTGTTGCAATGGAGGATGTGACGCCAGGCAGCAGCAGCAGCAGCAGCAGCAGCAGCAGCAGCAGGAACAGCTGGGAGCAGCAGGCGACCCCAGGCGTGAGGACCTACACTTGTGACCACTGCGGCAAAGTGTGCTCCACCAAGGCTGCCATTGCCAGACACGTCCTCTCCCATGCCGGCAAGACAAGGCTGAGAGGCAGGAGTGGCCCCACTGAACACACTGCCACCCACACTGGCGGCAGGAACCACAAGTGTGACCACTGCGGGAAGACATTTGCCCGGAAGAGTTGTCTTGCATCACACATCCTCACCCACACTGGGGAGAGAAAGTTCCAGTGTCTGGAGTGTGGGAAAAGATTCACCCAGAAAGGCCATCTTGACACACACATCCTCACCCACACTGGGGAGAGAAAGTTCCAGTGCCTGGAGTGTGGGAAAAGATTTACCCATAAAGGTAATCTTAACAAACACATCCTCACCCACACTGGGGAGAGAAAGTTCCAGTGCCTGGAGTGTGGGAAAAGATTTACCCTGAAAGGTGATCTTAACAGACACATCCTCACCCACACTGGGGAGAGAAAGTTCCAGTGCCTGGAGTGTGGGAAAAGATTTATTCATAAAGGTCATCTTAATCAACACATCCTCACCCACACTGGGGAGAGAAAGTTCCAGTGCCTGGAGTGTGGGAAAAGATTTACCCTGAAAGGTGATCTTAACACACACATCCTCACCCACACTGGGGAGAGAAAGTTCCAGTGCCTGGAGTGTGGGAAAAGATTTACCCATAAAGGTAATCTTAACAAACACATCCTCACCCACACTGGGGAGAGAAAGTTCCAGTGCCTGGAGTGTGGGAAAAGATTTACCCAGAAGGGTTCCCTTGACAAACACATCCTCACCCACACTGGGGAGAGAAAGTTCCAGTGCCTGGAGTGTGGGAAAAGATTTACCCAGAAGGGTTCCCTTGACACACACATCCTCACCCACACTGGGGAGAGAAAGTTCCAGTGCCTGGAGTGTGGGAAAAGATTTATTCATAAAGGTAATCTTAACAAACACATCCTCACCCACACTGGGGAGAGAAAGTTCCAGTGCCTGGAGTGTGGGAAAAGATTTACCCATAAAGGTAATCTTAACAAACACATCCTCACCCACACTGGGGAGAGAAAGTTCCAGTGCCTGGAGTGTGGGAAAAGATTTACCTGCAAGCATTCTCTTGACTTACACATCCTCACCCACACTGGGGAGAGAAAGTTCCAGTGCCTGGAGTGTGGGAAAAGATTTATTCATAAAGGTAATCTTAACAAACACATCCTCACCCACACTGGGGAGAGAAAGTTCCAGTGCCTGGAGTGTGGGAAAAGATTTACCCAGAAGGGTTCCCTTGACACACACATCCTCACCCACACTGGGGAGAGAAAGTTCCAGTGCCTGGAGTGTGGGAAAAGATTTACCCAGAAGGGTTCCCTTGACACACACATCCTCACCCACACTGGGGAGAGAAAGTTCCAGTGCCTGTAGTGTGGGAAAAGATTTACCTGGAAGCGTTCTCTTGACGCACACATCCTCACCCACACTGGGGAGAGAAAGTTCCAGTGCCTGGAGTGTGGGAAAAGATTTACCCAGAAAGGTGATATTAACAGACACATCCTCACCCACACTGATGAGAGAAAGTTCCAGTGCCTGGAGTGTGGGAAAAGATTCACCCAGAAAGGCCATCTTGACACACACATCCTCACCCACACTGGGGAGAGAAAGTTCCCGTGCCTGGAGTGTGGGAAAAGATTTACCCAGAAGGGTTCCCTTGACAAACACATCCTCACCCACACTGGGGAGAGAAAGTTCCAGTGCCTGGAGTGTGGGAAAAGATTTACCCAGAAGGGTTCCCTTGACACACACATCCTCACCCACACTGGGGAGAGAAAGTTCCAGTGCCTGGAGTGTGGGAAAAGATTTACCTGGAAGCGTTCTCTTGACACACACATCCTCACCCACACTGGGTCCTCCCGAGTGCCCAGGAGGTACAAACAGCCGCGGCGAAGGGAACAGTCGCCGTCCTGAAGAGAGCCCTCGGATACACTGGTAACACTGCTTAGGGTGTAACTTTAGACCCCAGGCTTGGGGCCATTGCACTCACCAAACAATGAAACAAGAAAATGCAGAAAACAGGGAGAGAAAGTTCCCAGGCCTGCAGTGTGGGAAAAGATTTGCCCTGAAAGGTCACCTTGATGGACACATCCTCACCCACACTCTGGGCTCCCTGTCAAGGGGTTTGCCAGAAGAAATTCAGGTATGAGGGTGTTCCCAGTAAATGAACACCAAGCAACACTCCACAAACCTCGACACGGAAAAGTTACCACGTCAAACCACAGCGGCCAAACCTTGCCACAATAGAAAGGTTCCCAAGTCACCCAGACACCAGGCAGGCCGTGTGAGGAGAGCGATGGTTGTGTTGCCACAGTAGTGTTGCTGTTGTCTGTGGCACAAATGTCAAGAAGAGTCGGGCAGAGGAGAGAGTGCCAAGTAAGAATGAGCTGAAGAACTACCACCTCATTGCACCACAACTCACCTCTGTGTTCTATACTACTACTACTACTACTACTACTACTACTAGTGTTATTTCGATTTGTGATTTTGTGATTTGATAGTCTCCATTTGCAGGGTAACTATTTAAAAAGTCAAAAGTAGCTTAGTCATTAATTATTTTATTATGTTGTGGCTGGTGTGGCAGTAACAAATAAAGAAAAATATTCATAATTATAAACTTCTTGAAAACTTTTGTTGGCCATCATTGTGTTCATGCTTGTAGTTCCCAGCAGTGACAAGCTCCACTAACATCACTGGATTAAGTTAGGTTTGGTTTGGTCAGGTCAGGTTGGCTTAGGTAGGGTTAGGTTAGGCTGGGTTAAGTTAGGTTAGGTTAGGTAGTTTTTTGCCAGTTAGCTGACTGTGTATCTATCAACTTATGGAAAACTATTGTAAATTCAGATAAACTGACAGATAGATAGATAGATAAACAGATAGACAGACAGGTAAATAAATAGATTAATAGACAGACAAACAGAACACTGGCATTGTGGGTAAAACAAAACAAAAGTCACATTTTTAAGTTTCAGGCAAATATTCACTGGATTTGTGGGTTTTGTCACCATTAAGTGTCTGCCTCTTAATTATATAACACACACACACACACTAGTATAACCAAACCTCAAACCTATCTTACCCTAACAACCTAACCTGTAACAAAATCTAACCTAACCAAACCTAACCTAACCTAACACTTACTAACCTAACCTAAGACCCCAGACCTTACACTTGCATGTCGTCAAAACCAGCATGCCTAAAAACGTGTCTATTGAGCGCCGGCACCGTAGGAAATCGTCTGCCACACTCCGGGCACTGATAATTCCTTGCCGAGCTGTGTGTCAGAATGTGCCTCGACAAGTGGGTTTCTCTCGTAAATCTCTTCCCACATTCCTTGCACTCGTGTTTTCTCTCTCCAGTGTGCACCAAGTTATGCTTCTTGAGCGTGGCCTGCTGTGTGAAACGTTTCCCGCACTGGGCACACTCGTAATTTCTTACCCCGCTGTGTATCCGTACGTGATTGCTCAAGGTGGCCTGCTGCGTGAACCGTCTGCCACACTCCTGACACTGAAAATTCTTGGTGCCTGTGTGGATGAGGCAGTGCTTTGTCAGGTGGGACTTGTGCAGGAACCTCTTGCCACACACCTGACACTCGTAGTTCCTGACGCCGGTGTGGGTCAGCGTGTGCTGCGTCAGCGTAAACTCCCTGGTGAAGGTCTTGCCGCAGACCTGGCACGCGTACTTCTTCACCCCGGTGTGCGTCAGGGTGTGCTGCGTCAGCGTGAACTCCCTCGCAAACCGCTTGCCGCACACCTGACACTCGTGGTTCCTGACGCCGCTGTGTGTCAGGGCGTGCTGCGACAGGCTAAACTCCCTGGTGAAGGTCTTCCCACACTCCTGACACTCAAATCTTCTCCCGGCGGCATTGCTGTGTGTCTGGCTGTGCGGCTTGCTGTTTCCCTGGCTGTGGGTCAGTGTGTGTGCTGTTAGCTGGCCCTGTGTGGTGAAGGCCTTGTCACACAGCTGGCATTCAAACCTTTCTTGGTCCACAGTCTTGTGTTGTGACTCGCTACACTGCTCTTCCCCTCCCTCCTCCTGTTGCAGCTGCTGGCCACTCATGCTGCTGCCCGCCACACAGCTGTAGAGAGAAGTGGACGTGCTGAGAAGTGTTGTGTGGCTTTGTTTATTTATTTATTTATTCATTTTTGTGTGTGTGTGTCTGTCTGTCTGCCTACTAAACTGTCCATCCCTAAAAAGAAGGTGCAAACAGATGTAGAAATATCGTTTAGTTAAGCAGGACAGACACAGACGACAACACATCTGTCAACCACACTCCTTACAAGCCACCAGTTGCTCACAGACGACAGCACAACACACACTAGAGAGAACCAAGATTACTGTCCCTTGTAGCTGGCAGTGTTTGTCCCCTGCCCCCTACAGTGACCCCTACAAGACGCCAACCACATCCCAACCTACAACGGCAATGCAAGAAGGAATTGTGCAGTGAGGTGGCCCGAGGGAAGTACAGCCCGGGTCACCCCAAGTCTTCCTGGGAAACCTAACACAAGCAGGAAACAAAGATATTTTCCTGTGAGGCGCACACCTAACCTAACCTAACTCAAGCCTAACCTAACCTAATGAAACCTACCCTAACTTAACTAAACCTACCCTAACCAAACCTAACCTAACCTACCCTAATGAAACCAAACCAGCCGTAACAATTATTTATAAACAATACAGCAGGAGTCGCCCAAAGCACAAAAATACACAGGAACTCCATGAAAATAGTTAAACATTTTTTTCCCCTTCTAGCGGCCGAACGTCACTGTGAAAAAGAAACATGCAAAAAAGAATAACAAGACAGAAAATAAGAAAACAATAAGCAAATTAGAAATACACTAAAAAATACAAAAAAACGCAGCAACGCAAACCTTTTCCTCACAGCAGGTTTACAATGAAGTCTTGCAACACCTACATTACCCTAACAGGCAGGCACCACAGACACGCCTTGCTGTGGGGCACGTTTCACACAGCACCCCACTCCTGCAGGGGCCTTACAACACTGGGGGTGGCTTGGGCTGTGCTGCGCTGGGCTGGAGTGGGCAAGGCAAGGCTGAAGCTCCCCTACCTGTTAATACAAACATGATTAGTCACCTGTACTATTTGCTATCTATCAGGGCTTCAAGTGGTACAGGGGACACAACAAGGGTGACTAAGAGGGGCTGGTGGAGGTCTTCAAGTGGTGCAGGGGACACAACAAGGGTGACTAAGAGGGGGCTGGTGGAGGTCTTCAAGTGGTACAGGGGACACAACAAGGGTGACTAAGAGGGGGCTGGTGGAGGTCTTCAAGTGGTACAGGGGACACAGCAATGGTGACTAAGAGGGGGCTGGTGGAGGTCTTCAAGTGGTACAGGGGACACAACAAGGGTGACTAAGAGGGGGCTGGTGGAGGTCTTCAAGTGGCACAGGGGACAACAAGGGTGACAAAATCCTCAGAGTCTGTAATCAGTAATTAGATTTAGAAAAAGTGACAGGAAGGAATTGTTTTTTTGAATAGAATGCTTAACAAGTGAAGTGCTGAAACATTAGGAAGCTTAGAAAGAAGACTAATAACATATCCATTCAATATCTACAGCCAAAAATCATTACATAAAACTGAAAACATATCTTGAAATCTCACTTTTAAAACGACTGAAATTACTGGCTTTCTATTTGAGAGGAGACAAATGCACATAAAAAAAGGGAGTATTGCAAGGACACAGAGGCTGCAACTGAACCAAAACTAACCAACGAGCAAACTTGTGACTGCACGTTTGCCGACAGGTGTTGACGGAATGGTTTTGCAAGGGAGGCGGACACACAGGTAAAATTTGTTGAAACGCACAAAAGGAGGTTCAGAAAATTATATAATATGGGTAGTGAAGGAACCAGGGGTGTGTGGGCAAGGTGTCAGTGTGTGTGGGGAGTCTGTAAGGTGTCAGGGTGTGTGTGGGGAGTCTGTAAGGTGTCAGGGTGTGTGTGGGGAGTCTGTAAGGTGTCAGGGTGTGTGTGGGGAGTCTGTAAGGTGTCAGGGTGTGTGTGGGGAGTCAGCACGGTGTCTTGAAGAGGTCACCGCCATGCACAGCCATACTCCCCCCTCCCAGGCCACACCCTCTGCCTCAAGCTCTTTATATTGTGTCTAGTAAATTATTCTATATTGTGATACTTTGCTAGTATAAACATTTAGCTTCATTTTGTGTGTACCGTGACTCCCACTGGTGACTGAAGCCTCGCTCTGTGCTTGCTGCCCTGTCCCGGATGACTGGTGACGGCAAGGGGTCAGGTCACATTTGGGTAAGTTAGGTCAGGGGGCGTTGAGAGGCGTGACAGGCTCCCCCATCAGGTTTAGGGGGAAGTAAAGGAGATGCAGGGCCCCATTAGGTCAGTGGGGGCTAGGGGGGTATAGCTCCCTCGTCAGGTTAGGCAGTTAGGGAACCCGCACTTCGCCCATAAAGCTGACTTGACACGGAGACTTCTGAAAGGCCTTAATTTCAATAATCTTTGCTATTACGCCTAGACACCGCATCCCCACTAGGCCCCGGACACCTCGCCGTCACCACCACCACCACCACCTCCCGGAGAGTGTTGGGGCTGAGGGAGACAACAGAACACAGACGGTGGTTGGCGGGACTTAACGCTGTACTGCTGCAGGGACACAAACCTTGAGAATTTGAGGTACCCGAGAGGAGACGTGTAATATATAGTTGAATGACATGGGGGAAAGTAGAATGAATAGAAAAATTACTGAATTAAATCACTGCAAACATTATTACACCATTACCTGACAAGAAATTCATAAGATAAGATAAGAAATTACTCTCTCTCTCTCTCTCTCTCTCTCTCTCTCTCTCTCTCTCTCTCTCTCTCTCTCACCAGTGCCTAAGTGTTTGGGTGCCAGGCGTCGTGGTGCCAGCTTGGTGCCAACAGACAGACAGACAAACAGACAGACAGACAAGCACAGGTCGATGAAGGAAACAAATCTTGATCTTTGTTTTATTTTACATTTCTTTGTTTATTTTTGTTCTTCCTGTTCTTCTTCTTCTTCCTTCTTATTCTTCGTAATTGTTTGTTTGTTTGTTCGTTGTTGTTGTTGTTGTTGTTCTTGTTCTTGTTTTTTCATCAGCTTCTTCTTCTTCTTCTTATTTGTTGCTGCTGTTGTTGTTGTTGTTGTTGTTGTTCTTATTCTTCTTCTTCTTCTTCTTCTTTATTCTTCTTCTTATTCGTATTCTTATTCTACTTCTTCTTCATTCTTGTTGTTCTTTTTTCTCTTTTTTTTTCTTCTTCTTCTTCTTCTTCTTCTTTTTCTTCTCTTTTTTTTATCCTTCCTGTTTGTTTCTGACTGTTGTTGTTGTTGTTGTTGTTGTTGTTGTTGTTGCTGTTGTTGTTGTTGTTGTTCCACTAACAGTTTAACAGGCTGTAATGGAAGTTATTGGGGTTTTCAAGGGTATTTTCATGATTGTAATAGTTTAACAGGCTGTAATGGAAGTTATTGGGGTTTTCAAGGGTGTTTTCATGATTGTAATAGTTTAACAGGCTGTAATGGAAGTTATTGGGGTTTTCAAGGGTGTTTTCGAATCGATGTAATAAACAATTAATATTCTTCCATTGAGACCTCGCCTGTCATACTAGCATTTATCTCTTCACAGTTCCCGCAAGCGACCTCTCTGATTTCTCGTTCTCTCTCTCTCTCTCTCTGACTCTCTCTGTTGAGGGTGACAGGACGAATAAAAAATTGGATTATCATAATATTCCTCATACAACACATAAATACCACCTTAGTGCATCACAAAATACATCAAAGTAAAAATGAAACATAAAATTATCATAAAAACACTGAAATACAAGACAATTTAATACGAAATTTCATAAAAGCAATTTGTCACAAGACTCGCAAACAGGTAGCAAGGAGAGTGATATCAGTGTTTACCTCAGTGCGGCCAAGACAGCGGGAGTGGGAGGATATGTGATCCTGCCGAGCCGTCCAGCACCCCACCACCCGTGACTCAGTGAAGGGAACAACAACAATGTCTCGCAACTCTAAATCCCAGAACAGAGCCCCCACTGCCTTGGTGGAGGTGAAGAGCAAGGTGAGGCACGCTGGGGACACGGTAGAGGCGTTAGTTACCTGCCTGGTTCACCTGAATTACTCACCTGGCTGGGTTAAGCTGAGTTATGTTAGGGTAGGTGAGATGTTAACCACTGGGGCACTCACTGGTCACGCCGCACACCACCATGCACAGGGAGGCTCAGGAGTAACACACGCACACACACACACCTCTTGTTAGCATGTTTCAGCGTGTGTGTGTGTGTGGTTAGTATGTACGTGTGTATGTATGTATGGCTAGTGTGTGCGTGTGTGTATATCATGGAAATTAGGTGTGAAAGAAGAGAAGCCGCCAGAACCCAGGCTAGATATGGCAAACTAACACATCTGCAGGCGACAGAGGCACCACCCTTCACGCTTCACCCTGTCGGACACCAAGCCGCCCCACGCTAACCATAACAATCTTCTCAACGCTCATTCAGGCCAATTCGTGGTATGACATGGTAGTTAAATACGCAACAATCACCAGTAAATCGTTAGGTTGAGTTTTGAGTGCAAGGGACAAAGAAACAGTTGAAATTAGTAGGATAAAACAATTATAGCGTTTTATTCACTAATTAGCATATGTAAATCTGTCTTGCTTGTTGAGTGAGTTGTTTGACGTAGTAGTTGTTAGTGTGTTAACTTGTGGTTGTTAAGTCTGGCTGGTTAATGTTGTTCTAGTGGTAAAGTTGTTAGGTTAGTTCATGACGCTTGTTTTCTAAGTACACAGGTGGCAAATACATGTACGTTGTATATAGGGAGCTCTGGGTGGATCTGATGGAAATTAACGGTTCAGGTTGATTAATTTTACGTCGACTAGTTACGGAAAAAACGCGCCTTGAACTTAAGTGGTGTGGAATTGTTTGTTGCAGAGACACGTGACCTGGGTTTGTGCATCACCCTTCATCTTTCTCTCACCACTATTCTGTCCACCTCCCTAATGCAAGAGTTAACCAGTATTCTCAGTCTTTCACCACTATTCTGTCCACCTCCCTAATGCAAGAGTTAACCAGTATTCTCAGTCTTTCACCACTATTCTGTCCACCTCCCTAATGCAAGAGTTAACCAGTATTCTCAGTCTTTCACCACTATTCTGTCCACCTCCCTAATGCAAGAGTTAACCAGTATTCTCAGTCTTTCACCACTATTCTGTCCACCTCCCCAATGCAAGAGTTAACCAGTATTCTCAGTCTTTCACCACTATTCTGTCCTCCTCCCCAATGCAAGAGTTAACCAGTATTCTTAGTCTTTCACCACTATTCTGTCCACCTCCCTAATGCAAGAGTTAACCAGTATTCTCAGTCTTTCACCACTATTCTGTCCACCTCCCCAATGCAAGAGTTAACCAGTATTCTCAGTCTTTCACCACTATTCTGTCCACCTCCCTAATGCAAGAGTTAACCAGTATTCTCAGTCTTTCACCACTATTCTGTCCACCTCCCTAATGCAAGAGTTAACCAGTATTCACAGTCTTTCACCACTATTCTGTCCACCTCCCTAATGCAAGAGTTAACCAGTATTCTCAGTGTTTATTAGTGTGAAAAATCAAGATACTAAATTCTATGACAGACAAATTTGTGGTGACTTTGATGTTTATTAGTGTGAAAAACCAAGCAATTGTTCACTTAAATATGTTTATACTGAAATATTACGTATTGTACCCAAGACTCTGTTTGTTTGTCGAATTGATGCAGAGGAAAATATAAAATTGCTCTTAAATTTAGCATGATTTATTAAGGGTTTGTTAAAATTAGGTAGATGAATTGGTGTTTTGAGCAAGAAATACACACACACACACACACACACACCAAAGAAGGCCTAGCAAGATACTTTTCATGTCACCTTGCCTCACCTCACCCCACCTCACCTCACCCCACCCCACGCCATCTCACCCCACAGTTCGACGCCGAGTTCCGCAGATTCAGCGTGGAGAGAGACAAATATGAGAAGCTGGACGACTTCCGCAGCCTGGTGGAGGAGCTGCACCACCTTGCCAACATTGCCTTTGTCCTCGCCTACACCGACCCCCGGGATGGTGACCTTCTGCCCATTACTAACGACGATAACTTCCGCAAGGCTCTCCAGTGTGCCCGGCCGCTTCTCAAGATCATCATTCAGCACAAGGGTAGGTGGTGGTGGTGGTGGTGGATGTGGGGAGGGGGAGGGGGCTGTGTGTGTGTGTGTGTGTATGTGGAAATTTTTTGTTTGTATGAATACTCGGGTTATGTGTTTGTTTGTGTGTGTGTGATTCAGTACTTATCCCACACACACCTTTATCTCTCTCTCCTTCTCTCCCTCTCTCCCTCGTGGTACCAGTAACGGCAATAACAAGAAGCATCTTTACCCGACAGGTAGCCTGGAGCACCTGCCCAATGGTTCTTCCTCGGCCAACAAGATCCCCAGCATTCTGTCACCCTTTGTCACCCAGCCCAGGAACAAGCTGTCCATCTCGTACCCACAGGACTTCAGACAGGTGTGTGTGTGTGTGTGTGTGTGTGTGTGTGTGTGTTGGGGGTGGGGAACTGGGTGTGTCTGTATCTACCGCACATTAATGCAACTTAACATAACATAACTTAACCTAACCAAACCTAACCTAACGTAACTTAACCAAATCAAACCTAGGACCAAATTTTCCATCTTTTACTCATAGACCTTCAAAAGTGTGTGTGTGTGTGTGTGTGTGTGTGTATGTGAGTGAACCAAACACCAACCCAACAGGTAGCGGCCATCATTGACGTGGACGTGGTGCCGGAGGTGTGTCGTCGAGTGCGTCTGCTTAAACACGGGTCCGACAAGCCTCTGGGATTCTACATTCGCGACGGCACCAGCGTCCGCGTCACGCCCATGGGACTAGAGAGAGTTCCTGGTATTTTTATCTCCCGCCTGGTGCCTGGGGGCCTCGCTGAGAGCACTGGCTTGTTGGCGGTCAACGATGAGGTGCTGGAAGTCAACGGAATTGAAGTTAATGGCAAGACTTTGGATCAGGTGTGTTTCGAAGTGTTTTGGGTGTGTTTGGGAGTGTTTTGGATGTGTTTGGGTGTGTTTTGGAGTGTGTTTTGGGTGTGTTTTGGGTGTGTGTATTGTGTGTTTGTTTAGGAGTGTTTGGGTGTGTTTGGGAGTGTTTTGGGTGTGTTTGGGAACGTTTTGGATGTGTTTCGGAGTATTTCTGTGTGTTTTGGGTGTGTTTTGGAATGTTTATGTGGGCTTTGGGTGTGTTTGGGTGTGTTTTGCACTGTTTTGGAGTGTTTTGGGTAAGTTTTGGACGTTTGCGTGTGTTTTGGATGTGTTTGGATATTTTGATTGTGTTTGGGTGTGTTTAAGTGTGTTTTGAATGTGCTTTGGGTGTGTCTGAGTGTGTTTTTGTATGTTTGGGAGTGTTCAGGAGTGTTTGGGTGTGTTGCTGTTTGTTTGGTTGTGTTTTGAGAGTGTTTGGGTGTGTTCCAGTTGTTTTGAGTGTGTTTGAGTATGTTTTGGTTGTGTTTGAGTGTGTTTGAGTGTGTTTTGGTGTGTTTGAGTGTGTTATGTGTGTGTCTGGGTGTGTTATGTGTGTGTTTGGGTGTGTTTTTGTATGTTTGGGTGTGTTCAGGAGTGTTTGAGTGTGTTTTGGATGTGTTTTGGTGTGTTTGAGTGTGTTTTGGGTGTTTTTTGGTGTGTTTGAGTGTGTTTTGGGTGTGTTTTGATGTGTTTGAGTGTGTTTTGGGTGTGTTTTGATGTGTTTGAGTGTGTTCAGGAGTGTTTTGGTGTGTTTGAGTGTATTTTGGGTGTGTTTCTGTGAACTTGAGAGTGGTCTTATTTGTATCACCTAACCTAACACCCCAACAACAGGTGACGGACATGATGGTGGCAAACAGCAGCAACCTTATCATCACCGTCAAGCCTGCTAACCAGCGCACCCTGCCCTCACACTCCCCGCGGCGAGGCTCCTTCTCCAGAAACTCCGCCATGTCCTCTGGATCCCACCAATCACAGCACAGCGCATCTGACGAGGACCGATTTGACCAGGATGAGATTCGGGACTTGACGGCTGGCGGCGATGGGGCAGGAAATGATGGCGGCTTGTCCCCCACTGGCTCTGCGTCGTCATCGCACCACCACACGCATCACCTCCATGCCTCCCAGCCTAGCAAAGATGAGGGTGTGTTGCATCTGTGAGTCTGTGTGCGTGTGTGCATGTGTGTGTGTGTGTGGGGTGGTATCTGAGTGTGTGGCCTTAGTGTGTGTGTGTGTGTGTGTGTGTCAGTGCCTAACAGCCCTATTACTGAGTCTCATCCAGTCTTCCATCACTAAACAATTATCTTTTTCTTTCTTTTTTAAATAACCAAGCTTAAACCTGTTATTTTCCTGTCCTTCCCTGATTACTGACCCTTAGAATTTGTCTGTACGCTTGTTATATCCCTTTGGGCACTTCAACACCTCACCAGATCCCCTCGTAGTTACCCTTGTTTGAATCCCTGAGGGCAATTCAATATATTCAGCTGTTATTGTTTTTCATCATTATTATCTCTATTTAACCTGTCAGCGGCCTTCGTTTAAATTAGTTTCGGTTCGTTTATGATGTATAGATGTTTAGTTTAATTTTAAGTATAAGATTCAGTTTTATTTGTCTGTCTGTGTGTGTGTCTGTCTTAGTTCCCAGTATCTCTTTCTCTCTCTCTCTCTCTCTCTCTCTCTCTCTCTCTCTCTCTCTCTCTCTCTCTCTCTCTCTCTCTCTCTCTCTCTCTCTCTCTCTCAGGCATCTATAGTTTGTGCGTCTAAGAATTCAAGGCGTTTATACAAGGGGTCAAACTCTTATGAAATTGTCAGGGACCTTATGAATTTCACACTGGAAGGTTCTGGCGTTTATACAGGGAAAAGATTCTCATGTAGTGAACATTTTTTATTACTACTACTACTACTACTACTGCTATTATCATCATTATTATCATTATTTTTCATCTTTCCTCCCTATATTCCTTGTTCCGTCCACAGTAAATAAGATTCTCGGGAAAGTGTGTGTGTGTGTGTGTGTGTGTGTGTGTGTGTGTGTGTGTTGGCAAATCATTAGAGAAAGAAATGAATCGAAAAAAAAAATAGTTTGGCTTTATTGTGAAATATATAATAATTTTTTTTTATTAAATGGAGTTATTATTATTATTATTATTATTATTTATTTTATAATTTGTGAATATATTTTTCTTTTTTTTATTATTTATTTATTTATCTATTTGTTTATTTTATTTATTTTCTACTGACCTGAATATTTGGCTGTAATTACTTTTTCCATTGCATTATTTATTTATTTATTTATTTATCCTTTTCTTTTTCTTGCAATTTTCACTTTGTTACATTTAGAAATTTGACTTTTTTTTTCTTCTCTCTCTTAAAATTTCTTCCAACACTCGTTTATCAAAGAATTAGACAGAATTTCCTATTATCATCATAACTATTACTATCATTCTGTATCTGGCAGCTTCATTTAATCACACACACACACATACACACAGCATCTATTATTTTTTATTTAATTTAATGTTTTGCCTAAATTCTGCAGTACTTATCCATATATTTTACAAGGTGTGGTATACCTGTACTTAATTTAATGCTACACTGTCTTTTGTTCCACCTTGCAGTCTTGTTATATATAGTATTAGTGTTGCTTGGAAGTGTGGCCAGCTGAATTGTACCTAAGCTCAAGATCAAGGTTTCTTTTGTCTATAGATCTAATTTATGCCCTTTAAAATAATAATAATAATAATAATAATAATAGCATGTGAATTTCAGTCATTTATAGATTTGTTTATTTTTTTGTTGTTCATTCATCTATACTTTTTTTTATGAGATCAAGGTTTCTTTCGCTTATAGATTTAATTTAAACAAGTACCCTTTAAAATTGTCTCTTAATACCACTGGCTAATGTGATTTTCAGTCGTTTATTGATTTATTTATTAATTTCTTTTGTTGTTCATTCATCTATACTTTTTATGCGATCAAGGTTTCTTTCGCCTATAGATTTAATTTAAACTATACCCTTTAAAAATTATCTATGATACCACGTGAATTCCAGTCATTTATAGATTTATTTATTTATTCATTTCTTTCGTTGTTGGTTCATTCATCTATACATTTTACAAGGCCAAGATTTCTTTCGTCTATAATACCAGATACATTTAAACTGTCTATAGATCTAATAATTCATTTTAGTTTATTATTATGACTATTATTACTTTTTATTGCTTTATTTTCTAATTTATTTACTTGTTGAAGCAGAGTGAGGTTGTGTGTGTGTGGTCTGTGATGTACTTAAGTGTTGCAGTGTTGCCAAGTGCCTTTACAACCACTGATTCCGTCTATACATGAGGCCTTGAGTTGTGAGATGAGGTGGCAATGTTGTTGTGTTGTACCCCAGACTGTACTTCAAATTGTACTTCCTAACCTAACCTAACCTAACCTTACCTAACCTAATTTAACAAAACCTAACCTAACCTAACAAATTCTGACCTTACCTAACCTAATTTAACAAAATCTAACCTAACCTAACTAAACCTAACAAAATCTGACCTAACCTAACCTAACCTCATTCAACAAAACCTAACCTAACCTAATTTAACAAAACTTAACCTAACCTAACCTCATTCAACAACACCTAACCTAACCTAACCTAACCTAACAAAACCTAACCTAACCTAACCTAACCTAATTTAACCTAACCTATTATAAACTAAAAAGGAAATATTTAAATAGTTGGCTTTAGCACATTTTCACACACACACACAAACACACATGATTCAATTGTAAAAAATATATATATAAATCATTATCTTGAAGGAACAGGAGGCAACTAGAGTGTGCTGTAGGGCAATGCTGTGTGTGTGTGTGTGTGTACGTGCGTGGTGCCTTATCTGGGCCGCCCTGTGTGGGGTTGCCAGCTTAGTATAGAGATAAAAAAAAAAAAAAATATTCAGGTTTGTGTTGGTACCAGACAGAAGAGTCAGAAACACAATAAACATCAAAACACCCCTGCAATCTTCATGTGTGTGTTTGAGTGGCTGGTGGATGGGGTGTATTGTGGTGGGGAGGGGGGGCAGGGGTACAGAGCCATCCATTGACCCATCTAAGTTATTATTGTTATGATTGTGTTGGTGGTGGAAAGATTTATATATATGTGTGTGTGTGTGTGTGTGTGTATGTGTGTGTGTCAACAATTTCGTCCAATACAGGCCATCCAGAGAGTAAAAACGTGCCTTGTGTTTGTGTGTGTGTGCGTGTGGACTCGTAAAGATTCACATTATATTTAAATAAATAAACCGCTTTTATTTTATTTTGTATTTGCGCATTTCCTTCTACTACTACTACTACTGTTTTAGTCAATTAGCACATGAGTTTTTTTTAGCATAATTATAATGTTCTTGTGTATATTTGCATTTTTTTTTTATTTGATTTTTTATTTGATTTAGCATTGTATGTATTATTTTAGTTATACGTCAAATATTAGTCGTTTTCTATGTACGAATATTAATTACTTGTTTTCTTTTCTCGGTGTTAATGTCTGATTCTCTCTCTCTCTCTCTCTCTCTCTCTCTCTCTCTCTCTCTCTCTCTCTCTCTCTCTCTCTCTCTCTCTCTCTCTCTGATTTTGTGGTGTCAGGCATATTATTATTATTACTACTACTACTACTACTACTACCTGTACTTAATAGTGAATGTTTACTATTTACACAGCGTCCGTTCCAAACTGGTTAGTCAGAATAAACTTTTTAATTTAACTACAGCATAGTTTAATTATTGTAATGTAAAATAGTGTTATAATATTAAAACTATTTCCATAAACGGTTTTTCTCTAAGCTTCGTTGTGAATGAGCAGAGGTGAACCAAGGTGTGCTGTGTGCTGTGTACTGTGGGGCTTGCTGTGGTCTCTGGAGGGGAGGAGGTGCAGGGTACGGGACAGAGAGAGAGAGAGAGAGAAGGGGGGGGGAGAAATAAGCAAATGAATTATTATGAGAAGAAAGGAATAATTTTAAGAGGAAAAGAAGTAAGAATGAAAGAAAAAGGGGAATTTACGGAAGGTGAGAAGAAACAGAATAAGGAAGATTTTGAAGGAGCAATGAAGCAGTAAGGAAGGAAAGAAGGAAAACAAGAAAATAGAAAAGATTATTTATTTATCGATTTATTTATTTTTGTTTACTTATTTATTTACTTATTTTTTTAAGAGTATCATGTATTTGTTTATGAAGTTTTTTTTTGCATTATGGGAAATGTAGCACAAATATTCTTGAGCGTAGCAGACCTTGCTAACTCCAGTGTTTGTTGCTGTGCCCCATAAGAAAACTCACTGAATTTATTTATTCATTTATTTATTTGTTTACTTTATAAGAGGGGTTCTGGTCAAGGGGTAAAACAATTAACCAAAAAATCTGAATAAGTATGTTAAGGCTTCCCTTGAAAGTGTTCGTCTCACGCAGGGAGTTGCAGAGTTGACCAGCGAAGGGGATGAAATATTGAGAACACTGGTTAACTCTTGCATTAGAGATATGGACAGAATAGTGGTGAGAGAAAATGTGAAGTCTTGTGCTGTGACGCCGCGGGAGGAGGGGAAGTATTTATTTAGCAAGATTAAAAGACTGGTTAGCACGAAAATAGCAGAATTCTTTTGTGATCCATCCTTGCAAGAGTTAGCAGTATTTATTTAATTAATTTTGTGTGTATATGAAATAAATGGAATAGCTCTAAGTGAATAAACTCAATCAATCAATCAGGACAGGCAGGAGGCAACTTTGAAATTCCCGCTCGTCTGAGGGTCAGGTTGTGTTTCGGTGAATAGTAAAACCTAAACTTTGATAATTACAAAGTTTTAGCCGAAAATAATACACTTATTTTCTAAATAATTAAAAATTTGTCCAATAATAACATAAATTAATTGGTTTTATATATTATAAAGAGAAAAGTATATGAGCATAACCCGTATTTAATTAGCTAGCATCTTGTAATGGCCGCTGACAAGCGAAGAATAGTGGTGCCACCTTAGAAAATATTCCGCTAGAACTAAATTATATAAACCATGAATATCAAACCTGTGGAAAAATTCTAAAATTTACAATAGTAACCATGGGATATTTTAGGTCAATCTTAAATTAATTTTTAAAGCTTTAGTTATAAGCTGGCGATTTATTTATTTTTTAGACCAATTCAGGGTATTTATATGGCTGGCATCAATGAGAGAGGTCACAAGAGGAGGAGGAAGAAAGAGGAGGGGAGTGTTGTGCCGAGGCAGAAATTAAACACACAACACAGGGAACACTAGGCAAGGTGAAGGAAGAGAGAAGAGGAGGAGGAGGATAAACAGAAGAGGTGAGAGAGACTAATAACACTAAATTTTGTGAAGAAATTTAGTTTAGTAAAAGATTTGGTTCGGCTGTTGACTACATGGGCGTGTTTGTTTGTTTGTTTGTGTCGTGTTGTGTTTGTTGTGAGTCTTGTTTTGCATCAGGCTGAGTGTACAGAATGGCTGTCTGATTGTTTGCGTGTGAGTCAGAGAAGGCGAGGCAGTTTTGAATCCCTGTACGGTGACATAGACCAGCAGTGATTAGCAGTGGCCGCCGCAGCACGCCACACCATTACTGCCCGGGAGAAAGACAGGGAGTTCATTTTGTTAGTGAATAATTGACATTTCAAGTAACAATGTACAAAACTAATTATATGCATTAGTGTTTATATGTGTGTGTGTGTGTGTGTGTGTGTGTGTGTGTGTGTGTGTGTGTGTGTGTGTACAGACCCCCACTGGTGTTCTTCTTGTTCTTTAATTTTGTTCTCCTACTTTTTCTAGTTTTTGTTGTTCCTTTTGTACTTTTGTTCTTGTTCTTCCTTCTTCATCTTCTTCTTCTTCTTCTTCTTCTTCTTCTTCTTCTTCTTCTTCTTTGGGCGTTCCCTTGTCCAAGCCCAGTGTTGACAAGCCTTCCTCTGAAATGAACTAAAAAATGTCATTGTTTATTTCAGGATTGCCTTGACTGCGACCTTCGAGAGAGAGAGAGAGAGAGAGAGAGAGAGAGAGAGCAGACACAATGAACACCAACAAACAGAGACCATCGATTCTGGACAAGGTTAGCCACAAAATATCCACAAATATCCACTAATTCTACGCTACATTTTGAAATACCTAACTTTAACGACCAGCCTGTACCCCACCCCCCCTGTAACCCACCCTGCCAGTAACCCCACACCCCTGCCAGCACCCCATGCCTCTAATACCGCTGTGTCACCCCCCACACAGTCCCTGAGCCGCGGCAAGACTGAAGTGAGTGGAACAGCATATGCGTTGCTGTTTGCCGAGATGGTTCAGTACTCCCACAACAGAGTGCAGAGTGTGGCTGACCTGCACCAGAAGTAAGTGTGTGTGTGTGTGTGTGTGTGTGTGTGTGTGTGTGTGTGTGTGTGTGTGTGTGGAAAGGATGAATGGATGTGTGTGTGTGTGTGTGTGTGTGTGTGTGTGTGTGTGTGTGGAAAGGATGAATGGATGTGTGTGTGTGTGTGTGTGTGTGTGTGTGTGTGTGTGTGTGTGTGTGTGTTTTTGTGAGATTTATAAGCCTCCTTCTTTCCTCCTCCTCCTCCTCCTCCTCCTCCTCCTCCTCCTCCTCCTCCTCCTCCTCCTCCTCCTCTAACTAATCCTCTCCTCTCCCCCCCAGGCTGTCAGAGCTAGGGCAGCATGTCGGGACGCGCATGGTGGAGCTGCTGTTTGTCAGAGAGAGAAATTACAAGAGAGAGACAAAACTACTGAGTATTTTGCTGTTTGTCAAAGGAACATTATGGAAGGTAAGTGTGTGTGTGTGTGTGTGTGTGTGTGTGTTTGTGACCTTACCTCAAGTCACCCTTGAAAACCCCAGTAACTTCCACTACAGCCTGTTAAACTATTAGAACCATGAAAAACACCCTTGAAAACTCCAACAACTTCCACTACAGCCTGTTAAACTATCAGAACCATGAAAAACACCCTTGAAAACCCCAACAACTTCCACTACAGCCTGTTAAACTATCAGAACCATGAAAAACACTCTTGAAAACCCCAGTAACTTCCACTACAGCCTGTTAAACTATTAGAACCATGAAAAACACCCTTGAAAACCCCAGTAACTTCCACTACAGCCTGTTAAACTATTAGAACCATGAAAAACACCCTTGAAAACCCCAGTAACTTCCACTACAGCCTGTTAAACTATTAGAACCATGAAAAACACCCTTGAAAACCCCAATAACTTCAGTACTTCTGGCAGTCGCTGTTCGGCAAGGAGGCAGACAAGCTGGATAGAGCGACAGACGACGAGCGCATCTTCTATCTGATCGAAAAGGAACCGCTGGTGAACCGATTTGTGTCTGTTCCGAGAGACAAGAGCTCCATCAACTGTGCTGCGTTTGTTGCTGGGATCATCGAGGCCACTCTTGTGTCCACTGGCTTTGTGAGTGTCTTAGGTTAGGTTGGGTTGGGTTAGGTTGAGTTGGGTTTGGTTGAGTTAGGTTAGGTTGGGTTAGGTTAGGTTGGGTTTGGTAATGTTTAAATATTTAAAGTTTAATTTAATTTGATAGTTCTTCTGTCTATATTTATTTAATCCTTCCTTTCTTCCCCTTTTTATTGTAATAATAATAATAAACGGTTTATTATTTAGGCAGTCAACAAACTGAAAATGTACATAGGGGGATGGGGAAATACTTAACATTAATCCTAAAGGTAAGTCTAATCTAGAAGGGACTGTTGATTGATGGCTCGCACCATGGTGGGAATTGCACTGAGTCTGTAGCGGTCCGTGCGTGGCGCCTCTAGGGGCGTTATCTTGTTGTGGTGTCTGGTGGGACGCACCGGGTGAGGCGCGTCAGGCGACAGCATGTTTCTGAGACGTGGATGATGCAGTAGTCCCCTCCCAAACTTCTCCAGAGCCTCTCGGTGCCTGGTGGATAGTCTGGACAGGCTCAGCGTGGTCAGGGCTTCTTCATAGGTGGTGGTGACCCATCTCGGTCCCCTGGGGGACCCCACATGTCAGCTGTTGGAAGTTAGAGACAGAGCCCTGATAGCGAA
>NW_026973668.1:1850000-1895000 GCF_035594125.1 Scylla paramamosain
AATATTAAGTACCTTTTTAAATGACCCAAATCTTGCAATCCTTTGTGTAAGTTGGGTCAAGTGAGGTCATGTCAGGTCAAATCAGGTCATGCCAAGCTACATTACATCAGATCAGGTTAGGTAAGGTTAGGTTAAGTCAAGTCAGGTCAGGTCAAAGTACGTTAGATTAGATCAGGTTAGGTTAGGCTAGGTTAAGTCAGGTCAGGTCAGGTCAAGCTATTTTACATAATTTCAGGTTAGGTTAGGCTAGGTTAAGTCAGGTCAGGTCAGGTCAAGCTATTTTAGATAATTTCAGGTTAGGTTAGGCTAGGTTAAGTCAGGTCAGGTCAGGTCAAGCTATTTTAGATAATTTCAGGTTAGGTTAGGCTAGGTTAAGTCAAGTCAGGTCAGGTCAAGCTATATTAGATAATTTCAGGTTAGGTTAGGCTAGGTTAAGTCAAGTCAGGTCAGGTCAAAGTACGTTAGATTAGATCAGGTTAGGTTAGGCTAGGTTGTCAGGTCAGGTCAGGTCAAGGTATTTAAGATAATTTCAGGTTAGGTTAGGCTAGGTTAAGTCAAGTCAGGTCAGGTCAAGCTATTTAAGATAATTTCAAGTTAGGTTAGGCTAGGTTAAGTCAGGTCAGGTCAGGTCAAGCTAGTTAAGATCATTTCAGGTTAGGTTAGGCTAGGTTAAGTCAAGTCAGGTCAGGTCAAGCTATATTAGATTAAATTAAGTTTGGTTAGGTTAAGTGATGTCAGGTCATGCTAGGTTTGGTTAAGTCAAATCAGGTCAAGTCAGGTCATTTTAAAACAGACCAAGTTAGGTTTAAGTTAGATGAGTTTAGGTCAGGTCAAATTAGGTCAGGTCAGGTCACATTGTTTTCCTCCTGTACCATATTTACTGCCAACACACACACACACACACACACACACACACACACACACACACACACACACACACACACACAACCTAAGTTCCTTGTCACAACCAGAGAGAGAGAGAGAGAGAGAGAGAGAGAGAGAGAGAGAGAGAGAGAGAGAGAGAGAGAGAGAATTTAGTATATTCCACACACACACACACACACACACACACACACACACACACACACACACACACACACACACACACACACACACACACACACACACACACACACACACACACACACACAACCTAAGTTCCTTGTCACAACCAGAGAGAGAGAGAGAGAGAGAGAGAGAGAGAGAGAGAGAGAGAGAGAGAGAGAGAGAGAGAGAGAGAGAAAATTTAGTATATTCCACACACACACACACACACACACACACACACACACACACACACACACACACACACACACACACACACACACAATGGCCGTTTGACAATACTTAAATTTCGCAATGTAATATATAATCAGATTTTGACTTATGCTTCAGCCGTACAGACATAATGCAGAATAATAATAATAATAGTAATAATAATAATAATAATAATAATAATTGTAAGACACAGCCAGAACTTTAAGACAGGACCTGACCTGACCCCTAACACATCCTAAGCTTGAGAGAGAGAAGCTGATCTGACCTCATTTGACCTAACACACCCTAAGCTTGGGAGAGGAGCCGACCTGACCTGACCTAGCCTGAGTTGCAGTGTGGGTGTGGCCAGATTGACAGAAATGCCCATAAATGTGATGATAATAATAATAATAATAATAATAATAATAATAATAATAATAGTGGTAAAATATATAAATGAAATAAAATAGATAAAAAATAAATAAATAAATAAATAAATAAAATAGTAATAATAATAATAAGAAACTCTGGCACAAATTGAACTCTAAATTGTAAAGTCTGTCTTTCAAAAAATAAATAAGTAAAATGAATAAATAAATAACAATAACAGTCGTAAAATAAATAACATAAAATAGAACAATGATACAAAATTGATTAGGAATGGTAAACTCTTTCTCACACCAGGAACTAAAATAAATAAATAAATAATAAATAAATGAATACTAATTAAATAAGATGGAAGGTTTATTTTACAGATGTGTTCCTTTAATTGGTCATTTTTGTGCCTAAACAAATTGTAAACTCTTCTCTCCTTCAATAAAATAACTAAATTAATTATATATAAACAAAATTAGTAAAATAAATAAATATTTCATTCATATTTCATAAGTTCATATTTTTTTGTCTAAAAGAAATTTGTAAACTTTTCTCCATACATAAAAAGATATAAATAACTAAATAAATAAATAAATAAATGCAATAAAAAAATATATCTAATGTGTGTGTGTCCATTAGAAATTCATGCATTTTATTTTCATGCCTAAAAGAAATTTATAAACTTTTCTCCTTATATAAAATAAATAAATAAATAAATAAATGCAATAAATAAATATATCTAAGGTGTGTGTTCATTAGTAATTCATGCATTTTACTTTCGTGCCTAAAAGAAATTAATAAACTTTTCTCCTTATATAGAATAACTAAATAAATAAAATAAAATAAATAAATAAATAAATAAACAAAAGTATATTTCACAGATATGTCCATTAATAATTCATAATTTTGTGCCTGAAAAATTTTCAAACCACAAAAACAAACAAACAAACAAACAAAAAGTAAACAACCCTGTGTTTATTGACTGACCACATGAAGTCACTCTGCAGGTGTGTCTGTCATGCTGATCACACACCTGCTACTGCCTTCATTCCCTCCTCCAATCAGAACACATCTGCTTCATTCCCTCCTCCAATCAGAACACATCTGCTTCATTCCCTCCTCCAATCAGAACACATCTGCTTCATTCCCTCCTCCAATCAGAACACACCTGCCTTCATTCCCTCCAATCACCACACACCTGCCTTCATTACCTCCTCCAATCACTGCACACCTGCCTTCATTCTCTCCAATCACTGCACACCTGCCTTCATTCCCTCCACTCACCACACACCTGCCCCCAATCAATTTGCAGGTGTGTCACTCTCCAAATTACCGAATACCTGTCTTTTTGAGAGCTCCTGAGAGGCTGGCCACCCCCCCATCCCCCCTCTCCCCCCTCTCGTCCTCCCCACACCTGCACTCCTCTTCCGAGTCCTCAAAGAAAGGGTTGCGCCCCACCCTGGGCCGCACAGAGGCTGAGGGGGGCGGGGGGCGGCAAGGGGGGGCGTGGGGGAGTGGGGAGCTGGGGGGATCAGTAAAGCCATTGACAGTTGGGTAGGTGGTGGTGGTGGTGGTAGGAGTGCCCCAGGAATTTGGCTGGGTCCTTCCAGCTTCCTCAATCTGCCCATCTATCCCCTGTCCAGCTGGCCACTCATAGGGGGGGCTGTGGGGGGCGTGGGGTGGGGGTGGAGGCCGGGCGAGGTTAGGGGAGGAGGCAGAAGTGTCGTGGTGGAAGGTGGAGTCCGTAAAGCCACTCCTGTCTTGCCCGGAGAGAGGAAGTGGAGTGTGTGGAAGGTGGCAGTGACTGGGTGTGTCCTCGGCAAGGTTCGGTGCACTGGTGGAGTGTGGGGAGGGGTGCGCCGCGCTGGAGGGGTGCGGGGTGTGCTCCTCGGGCAGTGATGGGCTGTGGGTGATGGGGGGGGGATGTGATGACGGGGCAGAGGCTGGGAAGAAGTGGTGAGGGGTGTTAGATGGGGTGTACGGGGGAGGGGGGTCGCTGGGGTGTGGAGCAGGGGCCTTGGGGGGGGATGTGCTGCTGCGGCGGAATGAGCGCACCCGGTCCTTTGCCTCCTGGACGCACCGTGTGGCTGCACCCGCTCCTGTGGGGGGAGGGGGCACTAGTGGTGGTGGTACACAAGAACACAAGGGTTGGTGCATGGAGAGAGAGAGAGAGAGAGAGAGAGAGAGAGAGAGAGAGAGAGAGAGAGAGAGAGAGAGAGAGAGAGAGAGAGAGAGAGGACTTGATTGCTCTGTGACTGCTGAGTGGGAAGGAAAGACTAGCCAGGGAGCATCTCTTTATAATGAACGAAGGGAAGAAGAGGACATGGAAGGGAAATAAAAGTGGCTGCCTGTAGAAGGGGCAGAAGGAAGTGTGGCCTCCCTCGCTGAAGCACAGAGGCACAAAACGGACTGCAAGGGGAAGTGACGTGTGCTGCAAAACATTCATGACTAAGGAAAAGTAGGACAAAAACAGTTATGGACAGTATGAGCTTAGTTCCTCTCTCGTTTGTCACAACTAGGTAAACACACACACACACACACACACACACACACACACACACACACACACACACATAGAGGTTAGGTTAGATTAGATACAAAGACAACTATACAGACAGACAGAGAAAAAGACACACACACAAACACACACACACATAGAGGTTAGGTTAGATTAGGTTCAAAGACAGCTATACAGACAGAGAAAACACACACACACACACACACACACCAGTATACTTAACGCCGTGCAGGTCTCTGTCTTGTACGTCTGGAAGCTGTGCAGCAATATCGCGGTGGGCAGTAAAGATGACCAAACACTTGTGGGCCAGTTCGCAATAAGCCGCACCAAGTTTCAGCAGTCCCTCCTTGACTCGGATCATCTTCACTGCTTCGTTTTCTGCCACGCGCTCCACCACTGTCACAGGGATTGGGTGTGTTAGGCTAGGTTAGGTTAGGTTAGGTTATGAGGTGTGTGTGTGTGTGTGTGTGTGTGTGTGTGGATAGATTAGAGATGATGATAAATTTTAGATGTTATAGTATTTCAACTACTACTACACACACACACACACACACACACACACACACACACACACACACACACACACACACACACACACACACACACACACACACACACACACACACACACACACACACACACACTTACCATCCAAATGTGCCAAGTCCCGCGATCTCTCTGCCTGGCCAAGCTTTTCCTTCAGCATGCAGATCTCTTCAAGGGGTGCCTGTAGAAGTAGAAGTAGTAGTAGTAGTAGTAGTAGTAGTAGTAGTAGTAGTAGTAGTAGTCTCTTTCTCTCTTTAAATATTTTCCTCTCAGTTTTCTTTTCTTTCTCTTTTTACATTCTCTCTCTCTCTCTCTCTCTCTCTCTCTCTCTCTCTCTCTCTCTCTCTCTCTCTCTCTCTCTCTCTCTCTCTCTCTCTCTCTCTCTCTCACCTTCTTGCTGGCTCTCTTCAGGTCCCTCCTCAGCTTTCCCTCTCTCTGTTCCCTCAGGCTCAGCACCTCCCTTGCGTCCGTCACATGCTTCTCCCCCTCCAGAATGAGTTCATATTGTGCCCGGTACTCCTTCAGTTGGTCTGGGGGCAGCAGGAGGCAGGGTCACAGTGGGGGGATGATGGGTGATGGTAAAATTATCTTATTCTGAGTATAGGAATGTAAGAACTACTACTACTACTACTACTACTACTACTACTGCTACTATTACTACTACTCTTTCCCTACAAACAGTCTATCTATTAAGCACTATAAACTTCTACTAGTACTTCTCCTCTTCCTCCTCCTCCTCCTCCTCCTCTTAGTACAGTCAGCACAATAGAAATCTTTAAACAAAAATGTGTGTATATTATGCTTGTGTGAGGCTGCTGGCAACACTGGGCAGGGGGTGTGGTGCAGCAAGGTGTGGCAGCCCCCTTGCCACACGCTGGTCGGCCCGTCACCCACCACAGCTCAGAAATGGTAGGGGAAGTTAAATTAACCCATTTTGTTGATAATGGTTCGTGAGGAGGTTAAATTAGAGAAATGCTTTGATCTTACCAGAGCAAGGCATGTGAGAGTTAGAGGAGAGAGGGTCAGGAGGGAGAGGGGGTGTCTGGGGCTCCAATACCACCCATGACACTTAAGGAAAGACACCTGCAGCTCCTCCAGGACCCAACACAGGCCGCAGATAAGCCTGAATGTACTAGGGACAGACAGGGGACCAGAGAGAGGCGATGTCTGTGCCCCAGTATCAGCCAGTGAGCTTAAGCCTTTCACTGCCATAGAAAACAGCAGCACTGGAATTAATGTGCGAACTTGTTATAGTCGTCTATATTGAAGTAAGGGGTTAAAGAGAGCAGGTTTTTGCAATTTTTACTGAGTTTTAAGATTACTGGCAGCTGTAGGGCTTGTAAACATATCTTGTCATGATTGGTAATTAGAGACAGATGCACCAAACAGCAGTTAACGATTGAACCAAGACCCAAACAGCCACAGCCACTCCACCACCCAACACAGGCCGCAGACAAGACCCAGACGACCCTCTCGCCACACCCAGAAACCACCAACACACACCACACAAGAACAGGCCACCTTCCTGCAAGATATACAACGACTGGCTTAACGACGGCTGGAGAGGGGTCACATTCCAACGAGGGCACCAGTAAGCTTGCCTGTTGCCCCAGAAATGCCCCAATGTGACCTGGGATTCAGACTGAAGACTAATAAGTGCCCAGATAGCATCACAGGGCAGGGTGGAGCAAGGCAAAGCAGGGCAGGGCAGGGGAGGGCAAGGTAATGGAAAGGAACATTGAAATTTTGAAGGAGCAACCATTTGTTTTCATGACTGCAATCACCTGTCCTGCCCTGCTGTGCCCTGCTGTTCCCTGCTGTGCCCTGCCATGCCCTGCTGTGCCCTGCTGTGCCCTGTGCCTGGAGGTCTGTGGCTGTGAACTTCTGAAGGACAACAAGAGCAGTGCGTCGCAGTAGCCTGAAAATTCACACACCTCCAGTTTACAATGCCAAGGGCCACTCGAGCAACTGCAGGCATCACAAACAAGCCACGCCCAGTCCCTGCTGGATGCCCCTGGGATGGCTACGGTTGCTGCCACTCCCAAGGTCTCCCTCAGTCCCGCAGCACTGGTAGGGGTGGTGGGGTGAGAGGTGGTGTGGCTGTGGGGGTGTGCATCTAGTTTTGGAGTGTGCATGCCTCTTGTGTTCTTTTGTTGTCCCTGTCTCTGGTGCTACAAATATTTTCCTCCTCCTCCTCCTCCTCCTCCTCCTCCTCTTTTTCTCCACAAACAACCCAATAACCATCAATAACTCCTCTTCCTCCTCCTCCTCCTCCTCCAACTCCAACTACCACCACCACCACCACTCACCAGCGAAATCCTTTTGTACCTCCGACCACAGCATGGACAGCTCTGCCAGGTGTGCGAAGGTCTCCTCAATTGCACGGTTCTCCTGGCTTCCTCCACCACCACTGCCGCCCGCCCACCGCAGCAAATCCTCCGCTGCGGTTGCCTGGGCCAGTGCGAAGGCCTTGAAGGAGGAACGCACCTCGCCAAGCTGAGATATAACCATTTGCAAGTCACCGTGGCCACTTGACAGCGACCGCAGCTTCACGCCTGATCTGTGGGAAGTTAGGTTAGGTTAAGTCAAGTTTGGTTAGGTTAGGATGGGTTTAGTTTGGCTAGGTTAGGTTAAGTTGGGTGAAATGGTTAGGTTAGGTTAGGTTGGGGAGGGGAGGGGAGGTGGAAAGGAAGAGGAAGAGGAGGAGGAGAGAAGGAAGAAGAGGTGAAATTAAACAGCCATGCATAGTTGAGTTAAAAAGAAATTTGGACAAGTTTAATTCATGTAACAAGATATGAATAATTCTCTCTCTCTCTCTCTCTCTCTCTCTCTCTCTCTCTCTCTCTCTCTCCACATCCTCATATCCCTTTCATTCCTTCACTCTCTCTTTCTCCTCTTTCCTTTCCCTCCCTCCCTCTCCTTTCCTCTTTCCCTTTGTCGTACCCCATCAACCAGTCCTCTCCCGCTTCCCTCTCTCCTCTCATGGGCCCAGTATTTCTCTCCCCTTGCTACTTACCTTCTAATGACCTTGCTTGCTTTCTCCATCTCCTCGCCGCCCAAACACAGCAATCCGCGGAAAAAAAAAGCAAGAATTTAGGGTTTTTAAAAGAGTGAATTACTTTCATGTGCCTTGTTTTCGTTCAAGACATCCTGCTGTGCTGACTGGCTATATATGTGTTATCGCCATATTTAACGTTTTCTCTCGTGTTTTCTTATTGTTTTAGGGTCTCTATGGGTGTCTGTGTGTATTTCTCGGGTGCAGGTGTGTGTGTGCGTGTGTGTGCAGGTGTGTGTGTGCAGGTGTGGTGATTATTAAGTGTGTGTGTTAATGTTTATTTACAGAACAGAGCCACGTGTAATGAAAGAAAGTGGAAGTTTTAAAGGAGGACTCGTATTTTTTATTTATTTATTTATTTTTTTTTTCGTCTTTCTCTCCTATTTTATGGTGTTCACTTCTCGCCTCTATCACATCTTGTTCCGGCCTATTTTATACTTCCATGGGAGCTTATTATTCTTCATTATAATCATTACCACTAACACAATAACAACGAACTTGGGTAATTTAATAGCATTCTAAGGTTACAAAACAAATTAAAACTCTTACGCTTTTAATCATCCTTTTAATCGTCTTAACACAAAAGAACTTATAACATATACTTTTATTTCTTATTCCACATACCTTAACTAGCAAACGGCCTAAATAAGCCTAAGGGAGGGGAAAAATTACCATAGGAGATAAAGAGAGGGGTATTGTGGGTAGTGGGCTCGTATATAAGGAATGGGTGGGTGGGGACAGAGGGAGATGATGTTGAGATGTAGCGAGGGGGAGCGGGGAAGAGATGGGGGTCAAGTCACGTTAGGCTAGCAGTGGTGAGGCTCAGATGACGTTTAGAAGTGAAGAGAATAGATTGATTGTAGATAAATAAGATATACAGCTGAATTAAACACGTTAAAGAAAAGATAATAGGTTGATTGTAGATAAATGAGATACACAGCTGACATTAATACGTTAAAAGTGAAGATTAAAGGTTGGTATAGATAAACAGACGGTTGATATTGATGTACAGCTGACGTAAACAGATTAGAAGTGAAAGAAGTGGAAATAAAAGGTTGATGTAAATAAATAGGACAAAATAGATATACAACTGGACATAAACAAACATACTGACAAATAGATAGATAGATAGAGATAAATAGATAGAAAAACAAACGGACAGACAGACAGACAGAGAGCATTGACAATTGAAAGAACGGCATTAGACGGCAAAATCTTTATTATTATTCATAAGTTATAATAATAATAATAATAATAATAATAATAATAATAATAATAATAATAATAATAATAATAATAATAATAATCATATTCTTGGAAGTGATCATAGCATGCATTTGTATCTTAGAAAAAAATGGACTGTGTGTGTGTATGTGTGTGTGTGTGTGTGTGTGTGTATGTGTTTACATTACAAAAATAACAGTATCTTAATGAGGGAATGGAGAGAGAGAGAGAGAGAGAGAGAGAGAGAGAGAGAGAGAGAGAGAGAGAGAGAGAGAGAGAGAGAGAATCTTTAAAAAAATAACAATAATTTTAATGAAAAAAGAAATGAACTGATATGAGAGAGAGAGAGAGAGAGAGAGAGAGAGAGAGAGAGAGAGAGAGAGAGAGAGAGAGAGAGAGAGAGAGAGAGAGAGAGCTCACCAAGCAATCTCCCAATAATAATAACAATTCGAACTAACAAAAATAAACAAATAAAAGAGAAAAAGAGAGAAGAGGAGGAGGAGGAGGAGGAGGTGACCACATAACACAAGCACTACAGCTACCAAAAAAATAATAAATAAATAAAATAATAAAAAATAAAATAATAATAATAATAATAACAAGAGACTAACGTTTTTACAATGACATCGTTCGTGTGTAAAAAAACTCACGTAAAAATAATAATAATAATAATACAAGTTACAAAATTACAGATTACCTTCACCTAACTTCCGTGGGGAGAGAGAGAGAGAGAGAGAGAGAGAGAGAGAGAGAGAGAGAGAGAGAGAGAGAGAGAGAGAGAGAGAGAGAGAGAGAGAGAGCATGTTCTCTCAAGCACAGTACTGCAACTTCTTAGCTTCACAACAGTAAAAAATATATATATATGTAATCTGACTAAAATGGAGAAGAAAAAATAAAAATAAAAAAATAAAAACAAAGATACAAAGAGAGAGAGAGAGAGAGAGAGAGAGAGAGAGAGAGAGAGAGAGAGAGAGAGAGAGAGAGAGCCAGCAATCAACAATTTTTCCTCTTATCCTTTCATCAACATTAATATTTACCGATGTGATGGCGCAGATGAGGTGTTTACCAAGGCAGCGACAGACAGACAGCACAACACACCAGCTGTCTATATTAACACTCCTTCATTATTTAATATATATTTAATCCTAACTCTTGTTTTTAAAGATCATACACTTACCTCAGAAATGGCACTAAGGTGTTTACAGACAGACAGACAGACAGACAGACAGACAGCACAACACACTACCTGTCTTAACATTTTTATTGATTATTCTTTTTTTTTTCCTAATTTTTGTTTTTTAAAGGCCTTATTTAGCTCAGGGATGATGTACATATGGTGTGTTTATAGAGACAGACAGACAGACAGACAGACAGACAGACAGACAGACAGACAGACAGACAGCACACACACTAGCTGGCTGTCTTAACAATGCTTGGTGTCCCTGGTGGCATTAAGGACACACACACACACACACACACACACACACACACACACACACACACACACACACACACACACACACACACACACACACACACTGAGGTTGTTCCCTTTAACCCTTTCATCCCTGGCCAGTGGTGCAAAGTTTGTTGGAAATATAGGTTAAATAATGTCAATTTTAACTTAGACACAAGACTATAGTACAAGGGAATTGCAAGCTTTTTGAACTTTTGTAGGAATTTAAAGCTTACACACACTAAAGGACAATATATAGGTGTTTTTGTCTAGTTTAAATGTGGTTTGAATCTTTAAGTTCAAATTTAAACCTTCCACACAACAGTACAATACAGATGATTTTTTTGTCAAGTTTAGATGTTTGTATTCCCTGACCAAAATAAATAAATAAATAAAATAAAATAAAATAAAAAATGTTTGAGGCAAATTCAAGCTTTTAACTAATAAATTATGTTTGAATTTCAAGCTTACACACATAAAAGTACAATATAGATGGTCTGTCAAGTTTAAACAAATAATCTTTTCATTGTCTGACCAAAAAAATGAAGTCAGAGAAATTTACAGTTCAATCATCAAATTAAGTTCAAATTTCAACCTTTGCCACTCACAAGTACAATATAGAAAATTTTGTCAAGTTTAAATAACATTTGCACCTCCTTACAAAAAAGAACTTGAAATTTAAACTGTAACCATCAAATAGTCAGATTTTCAACCTTCCACACAAATAGAAATACAATACAGATACTTTTAATCAATCAATAAATAAATAAATAAAGTAAAATTAAATAAAATAAAAAATGTTTCAAATAATTATAAACTTTAACCAACAAATACATTTCCAACCTTCCACACACACAATACAATACAAGCCTCTTCCACCAAACTGAAGCCACCTAACCACCTGGACGTCCATCAACGCACGCACGGGGCACCTTTGGACTGGTGGACTGACACATGCACGCACACACACACACACACCTTGGCCGACGCCGGAAAAATTAAATTGGTTTTACATTGTCACTGCTGTTGCCTTGTTCTACAGCCATCACATCACACCCTCCTGTGGTTCTCTGCCTTAAACTATGCTCCTGCTGGTTTGAGAGAGAGAGAGAGAGAGAGAGAGAGAGAGAGAGAGAGAGAGAGAGAGAGAGAGAGAGAGAGAGAGAGAGAGAGAGAGAGAGAGAGAGAGAGGGAATGTAAATATGTAAAAAAAGATTTGAAATTTGGAATCTATGAGTGGATTGGCCAGAGAGAGAGAGAGAGAGAGAGAGAGAGAGAGAGAGAGAGAGAGAGAGAGAGAGAGAGAGAGAGAGAGAATGGATGACATGATACAAGAAAAAAGAAAAAAAAAAAAGAAAAAGAAAAAAAAATCTTATTTCATTTTGTTCACTCACTGCTTGACTAAACTTGTAGTACTCTTAAAGGACTGAGAGGGGCTGGGGGGAAGGGGGAATGGGACCTGTACTAAGGGGCTAATGGGGGTGGGGGGGACTACGGGACACAGGTTAGGTTAGATAAGGGTGTGGAGTATATCCTGAGGTGTGTGTGCCTGTTAGTTGTGGTAAACCCTTGCACTGGCTGGCTGGCTGGCTGACTGACTGGATGGCTGGCTGACTTAGGTTAGGTTAGGTTAGGATTAAAGTTAGAATAAGGTTAGGTTAGGTTAGGTTAGGATTAAAGTTAGAATAAGATTAGGTTAGGTTAGGTTAGGATCAAAGTTAGAATAAGATTAGGTTTAATTAGGTTAGGTTAGGTTAGGTTAGGTTAGGTTAGGTTAGGCTAGGCTAGGGATGGACTGTCCTGTTGGGTTAGGTTAGGGTAAAGTTAAGTTAGGATCAAAGTTAGAATAAGATTAGGTTTAATTAAGTTAGTATAGATTCAGATTAAGATTCAGTTAGGTAAGATTAGGTTAGGTTAAGAGGAGGTGATAGGTCAGGCTAGGTTAGGCCAGGGATGGGGTGTCCTGAGGAGAGGGGCTGGCTTGCATGGGTGCTGTCCGGGGCTGTGGTGGTGTGGGTTAGGTCAGGGCTGGACTGATGGACTGAATGGGCCTGTCAGTTAGGTTAGGTCAGGGCTGGACTGTCGGACTGTGTGGAACGGAGTCAGATTGGGTCAGCGCTGTAGTGTGGGCTGATAGTCAGGTTAGGTCAGGTCACAAGTGGGCTGTCCTGTGGAGAGGGGCTGTGAGGGGGTGGAGGCTGTGTGGGGCTGTCAGTTCTCTCTCTCTCTCTCTCTCTCTCTCTCTCTCTTACACACACACACACACACACACACACACACACACACTTGCATTCAGTTTTTCTCTCTCAATTTTCTCTCCTTTCAAAAATTTTCTCTCCAATCACAACATGTCATTATTTTTTGTACTTGTAAAATTTGTGGTTTTCTGATTTTTTTTTTACTTTATTTTCATCATCTCTTCCTAGCCATTTCATCATTTTCTTATATTTAACACACAAATTTAGAAGTTATTGGGGTTTTCACTTCTACTACAGCCTGTTAAACTATCCCTGGAACCTTCAAAACCCCAATAACTTCCAGTACAGCCTGTTAATCTATTAGAACCTTGAAAACCCCAATAACTTCCAGTACAGCCTGTTAAATTATCCCTGGAACCTTGAAAACCCCAGTAACTTCCATTACATCCTGTTAAACTATCTCTGGAACCTTGAAAACCCCAGTAACTTCCATTACATCCTGTTAAACTATTCCTGGAGCCTTGAAAACCCCAATAACTTCCACTACATCCTGTTAAACTATCCCTGGAGCCTTGAAAACCCCAATAACTTCCACTACATCCTGTTAAACTATCCCTGGAGCCTTGAAAACCCCAATAACTTCCACTACATCCTGTTAAACTATCCCTGGAGCCTTGAAAACCCCAATAACTTCCACTACAGCCTGCTAAAATCCACAAAACTAGGACACCAAAATATTTAGCGTCACAGTATACTAATTATAAGCCAGATTTATCACAGCTACCCACACACACACCAAAAAACAGACAGCCTCCAGCACAACCTTCACTACTGACAGCTTGTAATTTAAAGAGGGGCAAGGTAAGGGGCACTGAATAGGCAGATAGTCAGTGCCATGCTTCTTTGTATATCTAAAGGCAGATGGAGGAGGAGGAGGAGGAGGAGGAGGAGGAGGAGGAGGAGGAGGAGGAGGAGGAGGAGGAGGAGGAGGAGGAGGAGGAGGAGGAGGAGGGATTGGATATGAAAATGAAGTTTGGAAGAGGAGGAAGAGAAGTTAATGAAGAGGACACAGAGATGATGAAAAGAAGTGAGGAAGAGGAGAAAGAGCAGAAGAAGAGAGAAAACAGAGGAGGAAGAGGAGAAATAGTAGAGAGAGATAGAGAGAGAGAGAATAGTCACATATGCTCTGTAATAATAGTAATAGTAATAGTAGTAGTAGTAATAGTAGTAGTAGTAGTAGTAACACAACCAGCCTGTCAGCCAGCCCAGTCTCCCACACTAATACAACTGCGTAAATAATGAAATTTTTCTGCATCTCTCCTTCAATTTTACCCTTTCTTGACTCACTCAGAACCCAGGCCTCTCTTCTGAAACTCTGCCCTCTCACCACAACCATTTCCTAGGGCCGCAGAGACGACTAGCCAGGTTCTTGAGAGCATTCCTCCTGCTCGTAATGTAGAAATGTCATCAATCTTCCACCAGGACTGTAAAAACACACTCAAAAACCCGCATGACTTCAACCACAGCCCTCGGAATGTAGTGGAGATGTCAAGGAGTGCTGTGACTACAAGCGCAACCTTTACTTTCAGAGAGACCTGGCTTGTTTACCATTCAGGGACGCAGGGACGTGGCCAAGATGCCTTCATGGGGTCAGGGGATCAGGGAATGCAAGGACAGAGGGGAGGGAGGGGGAGGAGAGGACGGCGATGAGCTGGAGGCAGTTGGAGGGATAGTGATGATGGCAGCCTGTGTGTGTGTGTGTGTGTGTGTGTGTGTGTGTGTGTGTGTGTGTGTGTGTGTGTGTGTGTGTGTGTGTGTGTGTGTGCGCATCGTCGTCCTTTCCTCAGCAAGCGCACAGGATAAGATGAATGATCGAGAGAGAGAGAGAGAGAGAGAGAGAGAGAGAGAGAGAGAGAGAGAGAGAGAGAGAGAGAGAGAGAGAGAGAGAGAGAGAGAGAGAGAGAGAGAGATTTGAAACATCCTATGGCAGAAATTTCTTTACATCTTTGTTGAAGTTTCTCTTTCTTTCTCTCTCTCTTTTTCTCCCTCTCTCTCTCCCTCTCTCTATTTTCTTCCAGGGTGAGAAGAGTGAACTAGCTTAGAAATTTAGGATGAGTGGTGCTAGTGACTGAGAGAGAGAGAGAGAGAGAGAGAGAGAGAGAGAGAGAGAGAGAGAGAGAGAGAGAGAGAGAGAGAGAGAGAGAGAGAGAGAGAGAGGGTACTATTAAAAGCTAAAATCTGAGACACACACTTCATACAATAATCTGTCCCCACCTACGAACATTATCTAGACCTACAACTGAGAGAGAGAGAGAGAGAGAGAGAGAGAGAGAGAGAGAGAGAGAGAGAGAGAGAGAGAGAGAGAGAGAGAGAGAGAGCACATATTGGGATGTATACAAGCACTTTAAAGATTTACACACAATCCTTTTATACATATTTGTCCTATTCTGTGTGCTGTGGCCTGTGCATTGCTGCGGCACCCTGACCCACCCAGGGCCACGCCGGGCCACGCAGGGCCACGCAGGGCCACACGGGCACACCAGAGCTCAAGCCACAAAAAAAATATCATAATAACTGCTAAGATAGAAAGATGCAAAAGGGGGAAGGAAGGAAGGAAGGAGAGGGTAAGAGAGAGAGAGAGAGAGAGAGAGTGAGTGGTTTGTGGTTTAGTACTACTACCTTTAAGTAACAGTAAGCTACGTCATAGTCCGTTGTCCTCCCCGCTGCGGCGCCGGCCGGCCCAGCGCGCCGCAGCCGTGGCGGGGCCGGGGGACGCCGCCCCCGGCCCTGCCACAGGGCCGGGCTGGGCGGGAGGGCGGGAGGGAAGAAGGCTGACTGTGTGCGGCAGCGTCACGCATCGGCGGGCCATGGCGGGCCGCGGCTGGCCAGGGGGACGCTGCCGCAGACACTACCCTTACGCCTGCAACCTGCGCTCCTGCCCCGAGGGGAGCGGGGGGCCAGGGAGGAGCCCAGCCAGCCGGGCACCACACCGGCTGGGAGGGGCACCAGCCGGGAGGAGTCAAACCATCCGGGGGTGGTGGAGTCGGAGGGCTGGGAGGTTGGGGCCAGCCGGTGACTGTCGAACCATCCGGGGTGGGCCGCGCCAGTCTGTGGAAGTGTGTGGTACCAGCGTGGGTGGGGGGGAGGTGGAGGGGCAGGAAGAGGAGCAGGAAGAGGAAGAGGAGGAGGACTGAACTCTTGACAAGCTCAGAGGAAGGAGGAGGAGGAGGAGTTAGAGGAGGAGGAGGAGGAGGAGGAGGAGGAGGAGGAGGAGGAGGAGGAGGAGGTGGTGGTGGTGGTGGTGGTGACAGCTTGAGTGACTATCTCTCTCTCTCTCTAATAATGGTGGTGGTGGTGGTGGTGGTGGCCTGTCTCTCACACCTCTCACTCTCTCTCCAGGCGGTGGTGGCGGTGGTGGTGTGCCTCTCCCTCTCTGTGGTGGTGGCGGTGGTTGTGGTGTCAGCACTGAGGTAGTTGTCAATAAGATGATGTCCGCCAGTCCAAGCTGCCATGTTAAGCTTCAGGGTTCTCACAGATTCAATATCTTCACTATTCAAGCTTCAGTGGGTCCTCAATAAGCTTTCTCGACTCGGCCAGAAGTAGCAAGCTTGATCCGTCACCAAGCTTCACCACTCCAACATTGAGGTGTCACTTCAAGCTGTGGTCATCTTGAATTAAGCTCCAGTAGTCATCAAATAAGCTTTTTGACTCAGCCAGAGGTAGTAAGCTTGATCCGTCACCAAGCTTCACCACTCCAACATTGAGGTGTCACTTCAAGCTGTGGTCATCTTGAATTAAGCTCCAGTGGCCGTCAATTAGGCTTTTTAGCAAGCTTGATCCGTCACCAAGCTTTAATTTGTCAAGCTTCACCACTCCTCTATATTCCGTCACTTCAAGCTGTGGTCAATCTTGAATTAAGCTTTTCGACTCAGCCAGAGGTAGCAAGCTTGGTCAGTTGCCGAGGTAAGCTTGAGCAGTCACCGAGCTTCAATAATCCACGGTGTCACTTCAAGCTTTGGTGGTCCTCAGTTAAACCTTTTTGGACTCAGCTAGAGGTAGTCAGCTTGATCACTCACCAAGCTTCAATTTTACCAAGCTTTATTACTTCTCAGCATTCTAAGGTGTCACTTCAAGCTGTGGTCATCTTGAATTAAGCTCCAGTGGCCGTCAATCAAGCTTTTTTGAACTCAGCCAGAGGTAGTAAGCTTGATCCATCACCAAGCTTCCGTTTATTAAGCTTCACCACTCCTCAGCATTCTAAGGTATCACTTCAAGCTGCGGTCATCTTGAATTAAGCCTTTTTCGACCCACCAAGCCACACCACACAAGAACTATCCGAGGTCACTGTGTCAAGCTGGGACGTGGCGCTGTTTGGTGACCTCTGCAGTCATCACCACTACTGTCATCACCACTATCACCACCAAGGACAAGGATGGAGGACGAGGAGGAGGAGGAGGAGGAGGAGGAGGAGGAGGAGGAGGGCACAGGCTTGGTGGCAGATTGACCGTCATCACCATCATCACCACCACCGTCACCACCGCTGGGGGGTTGCGAGGGGGCACCATCACCATCACCACCATCACCATCACCATCGCTGGAAGGTTCTGGGGGCAGCCTGGTGGGGAGTGAACCTCGCTGATGGTGGGGTGATGAAGGGGGGAGGGGGAGGGGAGGGTCTCTCTCTCTCTCTCTCTCTCTCTCTCTCTCTCTCTCTCTCTCTCTCTCTCTCTCTCTCTCTCTCTCTCTCATTCCTTGATTTTCTCATTCATTTGTTCATTCTCTCTCTCTCTCTCTCTCTCTCTCTCTCTCTCTCTCTCTCTCTCTCTCTCTCTCTCTCTCTCTCTCTCTCTCTCTCTCTCACTTATTACCTCCACAACCCCCCTCCTCTTCCCCTATCCTCCTCCTCCTCCTCCTCCTCCTCCTCCTCCTCTTCTCACCACATCTCTCTCTCCCTCCTCCTCTTCTCTCCACACCTTCCTCCTCCTCCTCCTCCTCCTCCTCTTTCTCCTTCTCCTCCACCACCTCCACCACTGCCACCACCACCACCACCACCACCCCCCTCTCCCCCACACTCACAGATCAAGGGGGCAGAGAGAAGGGAAGGGTTGGGGGGCGCCGGGGGGGGTCTCACAGCCCACAGCTCCCGTCCAACACCCCTACATCCATTGGCTGTAGTAGTAGTAGGAGTAGTAGTAGTAGTAGTAGTAGTAGTGAAGCCAGCAGAGGGTGGTGGTGGCGGTGGTGGCGGTGGTGGTGGTGGTATTGAAAGAACATATCAGGATTTCATTCTTTTGTTTTTTTCTTTTTTTTTTTTAAACGGTGAAAAATCTTGGGTGGGGTTTTGAAAGATCTGAACTGTTATTGTTATTGTTGTTGTTGTTGTTTATATATCAATTCACTGTTGGTTCTTTTTTTCTTTTTCGCTTCTCATTATCATTATTATTATTATTATTATTATTATTATTATTTTTGTGAATTGAGTCTGAATATCATCATTATTATTATTATTATTATTATCATCATCATCATTATTATTATTAACAGCAAAAACACAATTAATAAAATGAAAGCATAAGCACCAACAGCAGCAGCAGCAGCGGCAGTAGTAGTAGTAGTAGTAGCAGTAGTAGTAGTAGTAGTAGTAGTAGTAGTAGTGATAATAATTGTAGTAGTAGTAGTAAAGTTATAATAGTAGTAGTAAAAGTAGTAGTAATAGTAGTAGTAGTAGTAGTAGTAGTAGCAGTAGTAGCAGTAGCAGCAGCAGTAGTAGTAACAGCAGTAGCAGTAGTAATAATAATAGTAGCAGTAGTAGTGGGAGCAGTAGTACTAGTAGTAGTAGTAATAGTAGCAGTAGTAGAAGTAGTAGTAATAGTATTAGTAGTAGTAACAGCAGCAGCAGCAGCAGTAGTAGAAGTAGTAGTAGTAGTAGTAGTAGTAGCACTAATAGCAGAGATAGTGGTAGTAGCAGTAGTAAACCCAGGCACAAGTTGGCATGCACACACACACACACACACACTAACCTCTCAACTAACTCTTAAGAACCCTAAAAACACCCTTAAAAACCCGCGTCACTTCAACTACAGCCTTTGCAATGTAGTGAAGATAAGGCGTGAGTGTTTTGAATCACACTCCTTATAAACAGAAGGGTTGGTGCGGGAAGCCATCAGGCCTACACGTGGCAGTCCTTGTACAAAACACACCTGTCTGTTTCCACCTGTCACCCCCAGCCATACACCTGTCCAGCCTCATTAAGCTCCCTACTGACTCAGCACTAACAGCCCAATTACCCAGTGAAATGTTGTGTTATCTAAAGGGTGTTTAGCTTCTTGTTATTCATCTAATTCATCTTCTTTTCCTTCCTCTAATTCATCTTCTTTTTTCTTCCTCTTTTCTTCATTTTCCTTGTATTTCCTTCCTCCTCTTCCTTTTCCTCCTTCTTTCCTCCTTTATTCCTATTTGTCTTGTTCATATTTTTTATTTTCTTATTTACTTGTTTATCATCATTCTTCTTTTCTTTATTTATTTTCTTTTTATTTACTTGCTTATCATCATTCTTCTCTTCTTTCTCTTCTTCCTTCCTTTTTCTGTCTCATTTGAATTTGTTGATTTTTTATTTTTTTGCCTATAATTGTTTACTGACTGGCTGACTGACTGGCTGACTGACTGACTGGCTGACTGACTGACTGGCTGACTGACTGACTGACTGACTGGCTGGCTGGCTGGCTGAATGACTGACTGACTGGATGACTGACTGACTGATTGACTGACTGGCTGGCTGGCTGGCTGAATGACTGACTGACTGACTGGATGACTGACTGACTGATTGAATGACTGGCTGACTGACTGACTGACTGACTGACTGACTGACTGACTGACTGACTGACTGGCTGACTAACACACACACACACACTCACTGAAAACACACAACTAGAAGCAACAGTAGAAGCAGTAATAGCAGCAGCAGCAGCAGCAGTAGTAGCAGTAGTAGTAGTAGTAGTAGTAGTAGTAGTAGTAGTAGTAGTAGTAGTAGTATGATCAAATTAGTAACATCTATGTACACTATTAACAGCATAGTGAAGATAGTAATAAAAATCTTCAAAAATTCTACATGTATATATATATATAATGCTAAACAAAAATATTTTTATAACAATTAAGACAGACATGCAGTGTGTGGGAGGAGGAGGAGGAGGAGGAGGAGGAGGAGGAGGAGGAGGAGGAGGAGGAGGAGGAGGAGGAGGAGGATTAACACAAGAAAGAGAAGAGGAGGAGGAGGAAGAAGAGGGGATGAGAATAAACATGAGGAAAAGGAAGAAGAGGAATAAAAAAAGGAAGAAAAGGAGATGACCTCCCACACACACACACACACACACACACACACACACACACACACACACACACACACACACACACACAAAGCACAGCGTGAAAAGTGGAAAAAAATAAGAAAATAAAGAAAAAAACATTAGAACAATACACAGAGAGAGAGAGAGAGAGAGAGAGAGAGAGAGAGAGAGAGAGAGAGAGAGAGAGAGAGAGAGAGAGGCAGGCACATGCAGACAGACAGGCACAGGCAGGCAGGCAGGGGCAGACAGACAGACAGACAAACAGACAGACAGACGGACGGGAAGGTAACGAGTGTAATAACCTACGTGGGATATTTTGTGAGACTTGAGGTCAGATTTCCTGATGAAGTACTCGCCACACTCGTTGCACTCGTTGGTCTTCTCCCCGGTGTGGATCAGCTTGTGTGACTTGAGGTGGCTCTTCTGGGTGAGCATCTTGCCGCACTCCTCACACTTGAAGCGCTTCTCCCCGGTGTGCGTGAAGCGGTGCCGCTGGAGGTTGCCCTTGCTGGAGAAGCGCTTCCGGCACTCGTCGCACTCGAAGCGCTTCTCGCCGGAGTGCATCAGCTTGTGCGTCTTGAGGTGGCCCTTCTGCAGGAACAGCTTGCCGCACTCCTCGCAGGCGAACCGCTTCTCCCCGGTGTGCGTCAGCTTGTGCCGCTGCATGTTGCCCTTGCTGATGAAGCGGTTGCCGCACACGTCGCACTCAAAGTTCTTCTCGCCGGTGTGCATCAGCTTGTGTGCCTTGAGGTGGCCCTTCTGTGCGAAGGGCTTGCTGCACTCCTCGCACTCGAAGCGCTTCTCCCCGGTGTGCGTGATCCAGTGGCGCTGCAGGTTGCCCTTGCTGGAGAACCACTTGGAGCACTCGGGGCACTCGAACAGCTTCTTGCCCCGCGGCGGCACGTTGGGCTCCTCCTCCTTCACGTAGTTGACGTCCTTGTCGCGGTTGAACACTTTGTTCCACTCCTCGTACTCGTAGTACTTCTCCTGGCAGCTCGGGTAGCGGTCCATGGCTGGGGGGGGGGGGCTCGGGTGGCTGGGGGGTAGGCTAGGGTGTGGTGTGCGCCCCCCGTGGTTCAGGGATGAGGTGCTGTGGGGCCAACTGGCATAGATCGGCGCGTCAGGCCTGGGACCGGCGCGGGCTGGGGCGGCTCAGCACACCACTGTCCTGGGGCATACTACACCGCCGCCGCTGCTGCCTCACACTGCCGGCTGCTGCTGCTGCTACTGCTGCTGCGGGGCTCTGGCACACCCCTTCCCAGGCTCATGTCAGGGCCGTGTGGGGCTGCGGCTGCTGCGGCTGCTGCTGCTGCTGCGGCTGCTGCTGCTGCTGCTGCTGGGGCTGCCGGGGGCCTGTGGGGACCTGTTGGGGAGGTGGTGGGGTGAGGCGGGTGTCTGGCACATCCTGGCACAGCAGACATGTTGTGGTACATCACGTGTCATAAGTGGGACACAAACTTGACACAACATTACACATCATTACATTAACATTTCTTATACAACTCAAACAAAACACTAAACACACACACACACACACACACACACACATATTCTCACTATTACCCCTACTACTACTACTGTGTGTGTGTGTGTGTGTGTGTGTGTGTGTGTTGCCATGTCTGGGCTGCCCCATTTAGGATTGCTGGCCTGGTATAGAGACAGAGTATTATTATTATTATTATTATTATTATTATTATTATTATTATTATTATTATTATTATTATTATTATTATGTTAGTAAAATTAGCTTTTGGTTTGGAAGAGTTAGGCTGTTTGGTTAAATAAGTTTTTTAGGCAGAATTGAAGTTGAGTGTACTTCCAAGTTCACCAAGTTAGGTTAGGTTAGCTTAAATTATTAGTCCAGTTTGGTTTTGACACAGAAAAGTTAAGTTAGATTAATTAAGACAGAAAAGATAAGTTAAGTAATTGTGAGAGAAAATTTAGGATAGATTAATTAAGAGACAAAAGTTAGGTTAGGTTAATTAAGAAAAAGTTAGGATAGATTAATTGAGAGAGGTTAGGATAAATTAATTAAGAGAGAGAAAGTCGTCAGATTAATTAAGAGACAAAAGTTAAGTTAGATTAATTGAGAGAGAAACTTAGAATAAATTACCTGAGAGAGAAAAGTTAGGTTAGTTTAAGAAAAAAGTTAGGTTAAAAAAAAAAGTTAGGTTAAGAAAAAGTTAGGTTAGGTTAAGAAAAAAGTTAGGTTAGGTTAAGAAAAAAGTTAGGTTAGGAAAAAGTTAGGTTAGGTTAAGAAAAAAGTTGTTAGATTAAGAAAAAAGTTAGGTTAGGTTAAGAAAAAGTTAGGTTAGGTTAAGAGAAAAGTTAGATTAGGTTAAGAAAAAAGTTAGGTTAAGAAAAAAGTTAGGTTTGGTTAAGAAAAAAGTTAGATTAAGAAAAAAGTTAGGTTAGGTTAAGAAAAAAGTTAGGTTAGGTTGAGAAAAGTTAGGTTTGGTTAAGAAAAAAGTTATAAGTTAAAGATTATTATTTTTTATCAAGCCATGCCCTAAAACACCCTTAAAAGCCAAACACTGCAATAGAACACCCTAAAATACCCTAAAATGCCCTTAAACACCCTAAAAACTCAAACACTGCAATATAACACCCTAAAATGCCCTTAAACACCCTAAAAACCCAAACACTGCAATATAACACCCTAAAATGCCCTTAAGCACCCTAAAAAACCCAAACACTGCAATATAACACCCTAAAATGTCCTTAAACACCCTAAAAACCCAAAACACTGCAATGTAACACCCTAAAATGCCCTTAACCACCCTAAAAACCCAAACACTGCAATATAACACCCTAAAATGTCCTTAAACACCCTAAAAACCCAAAACACTGCAATGTAACACCCTAAAATGCCCTTAACCACCCTAAAAACCCAAACACTGCAATATAACACCCTAAAATGCCCTTAAACACCCTAAAAACCCAAACACTGCAATATAACACCCTAAAATGCCCTTAAACACCCTAAAGACCCAAAACACTGCAATGTAACACCCTAAAATGCCACAAAACACTTTCAAATGTCCCTGAAACACCCCAGAATGCCAAAGACTGGAATAAAACTCGTTAAAACACCTTGAAAATCGAAACACTGGAGATATGCTGCAATTAATTACCCTTAAACACCGTAGAATATTCTAAAAAACCCACGCTGGCCAAAAATTGTAATAAAACGCGCAATAAATGTTGTGATAACCAAAGCAATGCGATAAAACAACCTTAACTGGCATCCAAACTATAGATTAACTGCAGAAAGTGAAATGAAACGCTGAAAAAATAAATGAGGACGAAAAAAACGCATCTCGTCAACGCACACACTTAAAAACACTGCCAGTAAGTAAATAAATAAATGAAAACGCATCTCGTCAACGCGCACACTTAAAAACACTGCCAGTAAGTAAATAAATAAATGGAAACGCACAGAAAAGTTAACGTAACCGACACGCACACGCACACACACACACATAATGAAAACTAACCTAACCTAACTAAACCAAAAAATAAATAAATAAATAAATAAATGAATAAATAAATAAAAATCTTATCAAAATACCAACAAAACCATTAATAAACACACTCAATACTTAAAACAAACACAAACACACCCTGTAACACCCTAATAAACAAAATAACCACACTAAACAAACAAACCACAAACACAGAATAATGAACAGAAATTACCACAAAATAACTAAAAAAAAAAACACTTTGAAACACACTGGATCACCCTAACACACCCTGGGACCCTCTACAGCACCCTGATAAACCCTAACTATACACCCTGAGAGAAACACCAACACACATCATTCAAACGGCTCATAACGACTGCCTGGGATCAGACCTTACAAAATAATGCAGAAACACACCCTGAAACACCCTAAAACACCCTAGAACACCCTGAAACCCTGAAACATCCTGAAACACCCTAAAAACACCCTGAAACACCCTAAAAACACCCTGAAACATCCTAAAACACCCTAAAAACACCCTGAAACACCCTAAAAACACCCTGAAACACCCTAAAACACCCTGAAACATCCTAAAACACCCTGAAACCCTGAAACATCCTGAAACACCCTAAAAACACCCTAAAACACCCTGAAACACCCTAAAAACACCCTGAAACACCCTAAAAACACCCTGAAACATCCTAAAACACCCTGAAACACCCTAAAAACCCTAAAACACCCTGAAACCCTGAAACACCCTGAAACACCCTAAAACACCCTGAAACACCCTAAAAACCCTAAAACACCCTGAAACCCTGAAACACCCTAAAAACACCCTGAAACACCCTAAAAACACCCTTATCCACAATTATCAGTATATTTGGCTAGGTATTCTTTAAATTTTCTTCCCTCTCCAGTTCATTCATATTTTTTTCACTTCTAGATGGGACAGGGTGAGGTAACCAGTGAAAGGGTGATTAAGACACCCTGGCCAGCCACCCTAACTAGGAAAACCATGATAACCATTGACAAAGCACATAACAAAGAACATTACCCACTTATCACCCTAAAACACATGGGGAGACAAGGAAGACACCCTTCAAGCACCCTAATTCACCCTGGCTCACCCTACCCATGCACCCTTGTCCCTGCACCCCACGCTGCCACACACACGCGCGCACGCACACCCTAACATGCCATAGAAGCAGGTTATGGCACCCTAGGCAGTTTGAAAGCATTATAATGAGCTACGGCGGTGACCCACTCAGCTGGGACCCCACGCTTGTGACCCCCGCCTCCCGGTGAATGACCTCTGCTGGCCCCTGCTGCTGACTAGCTGGGCAGGTCACGCTGGAGTGGTGCCCTGTGAGCCTGGGGAAGCCACCGGGGCAGGGCACGGCGGCGGGGAGAGGCCACAGAGGGTCATATGAGGTCAGGTCAACCCAGCCGGGAAGAGAAACTTGTTGGGTAAACCTGCTACTGAACGTACCTTCCTAACTACCGCTACTACTGTGACTAGGCCTGCCCCTCGGTGCCTGGCGGGCCGTGCAGGCTGCCTAGGTCACGGGGGGCGCGGGCAGCCAGGCCTATGACCCCAGCTAGGCCTACAGGCATCACTAGCTAAGGCGAGGAGGAGAAATCTTACCTGAATTTGAACGCCGCTGTCTTGTATTAGCAATATATCCCTCCTCTCCTTATTTAGCCTCCCCCTGGGGCTGTCTGGGGGTGGGTGGGACCCTTAGCAACCCTGAGGGACACGCTGGGGGGTGGGAGGGGGTCAAAACACCCTGGAAAATGTTAGAAATAAGGGCGATTAACGGCAGAAAGACAGCTTGTTTGTTTTGGTGAGCCACTCTTTGCTTCGGTCCCGCGGAGAGAAGCTTCGGTTCCCAATGGCTGCCTTAACCCCCCTTTTAGCCGTCTCCTGCCCTTTATTTCAGCCTCTCCAGCCCTGTATCTCGCCTCTATGTCCTTTTCCACGCGGCCAGCATGCGAGTGTGTGTGCAGGAGGCCCCCAGGTGGTTGTACATGCGGGAAACGAGTGTGTAGTTAATATGGCGGAGGGTTTACATTGTCGTTAGATCCCCCATTTTAGAATCCCCCGGCCCGCTATTCTCACAGTGGAAATGCTGTTATTATTACCAACCACAACCTTATTTCCGCACCCCTCACCCTTTCTATTATTATTTTTATGCTCTTTCTTATTTTTAACGTTGTTTTTCGTCAGTTGGTGAATTCGGGATGGCTTCAGATAGCAGGTCTTTGTTGCTTGTTTAAGAAATTATGTTTGGCATTAATTGTGACGTCACCTCAAGCGGCGTCCATTGACTAACGGTACTTCTGTTACTGGTAGAAGTGGTAGCAGTGGTAGTAATAATTATGGCTACTATGACAATAAACAAAAACTACATCGCCTTCTTGATATGAATTTTTTCTTTCTTTTTTATCTATTTCTTTTTTGTACTCGTCTATACAGTGAAGGGATTAGCAGTGAAATTAATGACCTGGATTAATAAACACCTAAATTAATGTAACTAAACTCTTCTACGGAAACCCGCAATGCTTTTTTAAATATTATCTATACTAGTACATGAGATGAAAAGAAACTACAGTACTATTCTCAAGGTTATCAATGAATAGTAATAATAGTAATAAAAGGATAGTCGAATGGTCACTGGAAAGCAAGGAAAAGGAAGAAATGTTATGATTCTTGATAAAATGCATCTATTTGTGCCATTAGTAGTAGTAATAGTAGTAGTAGTATTTAAGATGTAAGAAAATATTGGTACTACATTCAATTCTAGCGGTTCATTTAAAACTCTCTCTCTCTCTCTCTCTCTCTCTCTCTCTCTCTCTCTCTCTCTCTCTCTCTCTCTCTCTCTCTCTCTCTCTCTCTCTCTCTCTCTCTCTCCGTTATGAGATAAATTAATAGAATATCTTACATAAAAAAATATTGTGATTCTTTTTTATATTGAGAGAGAGAGAGAGAGAGAGAGAGAGAGAGAGAGAGAGAGAGAGAGAGAGAGAGAGAGAGAGAGAGAGAGAGAGAGAGAAGGAATAAACAAACCAGCTAGCAATAATGTAAGGAATAGATAGAAAAAATAATAATACAAGAAAGGCAGAGAATTAATGATGAATAAAATTGGCGATAACAAAATAAAACAAAACTTTACAGAAACAGAAGTTAAAAAAGAAAACTCGATAAACAGTAAGAAAGAAAGAGAGAAAGAAAGAGAAACTGAATAAATATATAGATGAAAAGGAAAGGTTGATAATAATAAGGATTGATTAAGTATTATTTAAAAATGTGAGAGAGAGAGAGAGAGAGAGAGAGAGAGAGAGGAGAGAGAGAGAGAGAGGAGAGAGAGAGGAGAGAGGAGAGGAGAGAGAGAGAGGTAAACGTTTTTTTTTTTTTTTTTGCCACATTGATAACTCAGAGTAACTATTAAATCATTTGTTGAATCATAAAAACCTCAATTATAACTTAGTCCAGCCTGTTAAACGATCAGAACCATGAAAAACACCCTTGAAAACCCCAATAACTTCCACTGCAGCCTGTTAAACTATTAAAGACCATGAAAATACCATTGAAAAACCCAGTAACTTCCATTGCAGTCTGTTAAACAATTAGAACCATGAAAACACACTTGAAAACCCCAATTAACAGAACTACGAAAAATTATCTTGAAAACCCCAGTGACTTCCAGTGCAGCCTGTTAACAATGAGAATAAGACAGAATACTTAAAATATTAAAGAAAGTGGCCTTTTTAAATTAAATAGACTCCGGTTATATAGTTAAGCTTAGTTTGTGAGCGATATATGTGCTTTAGACGCTCATTAAATTACGTAAATGGAAAAGAAAGAAGAAATTGATGTTAATGAATAGGGTGAAAAGACTTAATCAGTTAATAATGATAAAAAAAGAAAATAAATAAAAACACACGAGTATTTACAGAAAAAAAAGGGATAATTTTGATGGCATACTTAAGAAAGATACGAGTGAATGAGGACTGTTAAACTTTAAGAGACTCGTAAATTAAAAGTAATAGAAAGAAGGGGAAAGTGTAAGAACAAATTAATATTCTAAACTTTGAGAGAAAAGGAGGATTTGATAGTAAATTAAGAAAGATATTAACTGAATATAAAGTGACTAGATTTGTGTACGACTAATAAGTTAAGTGTTTTAAAAGAAAAGTTGAATTAAACAAACAGAAACTTGATATTTAGAAAGATAATTATTGTAGGTAAAACTAAAGAATATATGAGTTAATCAAACTTGGTGCGATTTGTATATGAATGATAAATTTAAGTGCTGAAAGAGAGAGAGAGAGAGAAATTAAACGAAAACTTAATGAAAAAACATACAACAATTATAAACTAGAAAATATATGAGTTAATTAGGCTTGCTATGATGTTACTAATTAAAACAGGAATAAGTTAACAGTGAAAGAGAAAAAGAGATTGAGAGAAAGACAGAAAAAGAGAGAATGAAATAAACAAAATATCTCTAGAGAGAAAAAGAGCATTAGAGGGTAGACTAAGGAAGGTCTACGGGTTAATTATATAGATTGTTATATTAAGACAGTAACAGGCTGACAGTGATTAACATGAAAGAGAGAAAGAGTAAAACAAACGAAAATAAACGAATATATTTGCAAGACACGAAGTTAGCAGAGAGAGAGAGAGAGAGAGAGAGAGAGAGAGAGAGAGAGAGAGAGAGAGAGAGAGAGAGAGAGAGAGAGAGAGAAACGAAAGCAAGAAAGGCAAGGAGAAACAAAAATATACAAATAGTAATTATAAGAGAGAGAGAGAGAGAGAGAGAGAGAGAGAGAGAGAGAGAGAGAGAGAGAGAGAGAGAGAGAGAGAGAGAGAGAGAGAGAACAAAACATATCTATCCAACAATACACAAACTCTAAAACAAACAATAAACTTTAATCAACATATATTAACCCCATTTCAAGCTCAGATAACGAGGAAGAACAATAACATAGGGAGAAACAAGGAATGATTCTGAGATAGAGATAGAAAGATGAAGAAACAGAAAGAGAGAGAGAGAAATATACATGGAAGCCAATAAACACAACAAGACAAGAATAATACAAACAATTAACATATTCCAAGCACAAATGATGCAGGAAGACAGGAATATCAAGAAGAAACAAGAGTGAACAGAGAGAAAGGCGATTCATGTGGCGGCGAGCTGGCAACTGTGCATGTTTTGAATTTGGCGCGCTTTCTCCTTCCATCCCAAGCAAGTGAATTCGTTCGATACAGGGAGGTGGTGGTGATGGTGGTGGTGGTGGAGGGGAACTGATCATTTTGCGATATCTATGTTATTTTTCGTCATGTCCACACAGAAGCCAGTCGAGTGGGTTACCGCTCTTATGATTCGGTTTGAAGAACAGGCAAGTTGTGTGTTGTGTGTTGTGGGGCTGTCTGTCTGTCTGTCTGTCTGTGTGTGTGTGTGTGTGGGGAGCTGGCTGTGTGTGTTTGTGTGTGTGTGCGTGTGTCTTGGGGTCTGTGTTTGGCTGTTTGTGTGTCTGTCATAGGGTTGCTGTGAATGGGCCTGCGTGTGTGTATGTGTGTGTGAGTGTGTGTGTTTGTTGGGGTTAGTGTGCGTGTGTATGTGTGTGTGTGTGTGTGTGTTTGTGACAGTAGTAATAATGATGGATTCAACGATGATTAATAGTTGTTTAGGTTAGGTTAACACTCTCTCTCTCTCTCTCTCTCTCTCTCTCTCTCTCTCTCTCTCTCTCTCTCTCTCTCTCTCTCTCTCTCTCTCTCTCTCTGTGACAAGCCTAACGATGACCTAACCTAACCTAACCTAACCTAACAAACACTACATATTTACAGATAACAATGGTGATCCTTTATTTAACAACCCTAACATGTCTCCAACCTGTTTGTGTTCCTTAACTGTCAAATGTGTGTTTTGTCTTGTGATGCAGTACAGTAATGGCAGGGAAGTGGTCGTTCGGCTGTCATTATTGTCAAGTGATTGTGTCAAGCTGTATTCTGTGACACATCCACGCCACATCTTCACTACATTGCAAAGGCTGTAGTTGAAGTGCCGCGGGTTTTTAAGGGTGTTTTTAGGGTTGTGGTGACAGATTAACAACATTTCTACATTGCAAAGGCTGTAGTTGAAGTGCCGCGGGTTTTTAAGGGTGTTTTTAGGGTTGTGGTGACAGATTAACAACATTTCTACATTGCAAAGGCTGTAGTTGAAGTGCCGCGGGTTTTTAAGGGTGTTTTTAGGGTTGTGGTGACAGATTAACAACATTTCTACATTGCAAAGGCTGTAGTTGAAGTGCCGCGGGTTTTTAAGGGTGTTTTTAGGGTTGTGGTGACAGATTAACAACATTTCTACATTGCAAAGGCTGTAGTTGAAGTGCCGTGGGTTTTTAAGGGTGTTTTTAGGGTTGTGGTGACAGATTAACAACATTTCTACATTGCAAAGGCTGTAGTTGAAGTGCCGCGGGTTTTTAAGGGTGTTTTTAGGGTTGTGGTGACAGATTAACAACATTTTCTACATTGCAAAGGCTGTAGTTGAAGTGCCGCGGGTTTTTAAGGGTGTTTTTAGGGTTCTGGTGACAGATTAACAACATTTCTACATTATGAACAGGAGAAACACTCTTGACAACCAGGCTAGTCATCTCTGTGGCCTTGAAAAACTGTTGTGCTTAGAGAGAGAGAGAGAGAGAGAGAGAGAGAGAGAGAGAGAGTTTCAGAATAATGGGCAGTGTTATTCATTTCAGTGTAAACAAACTTGTCATATTCATCCTTCATATTTTTCACTGTCTTTCATTTAATTGCAAAACATTAGGATCCATCTATCATGTTCGTCACCCCTCATTTAATTTTATTCATTATTTCTGTGTAAACAAGACATTCTATCTGTCGTGCTTCTCCCTATTCAGCGTAAACGAGCGGTCTGTCTTGCCTGCGTCATTTTAGCGTAAACAAGCTGTCATGCCCCGATCTTTTCAGCGTAAACAAGCTGTCCGATTTGCTTGTGTCATTTCAACGTAAACGACCTGTCATGCCCCGATCTTTTCAGCGTAAACAAGCTCTTAACCCACCTCTCGTGTCTCAGAGCAAACGATTAATGGTAAACCGTCAGCCATTTTGTATTTTTTTTGAAGTTAAGAATTTTCCCTGTCTTCAAAATATGGTTCTTTTAAAAAATTTCCTATAGATTTATTTTTCTGTGCTTTTCTGTGCAATTATTAAAGAAAGAGAAGGAAGGAGATAAGCTGATAACAAAGAGGAGGAGGAGGAGAAGGAGGAGAAACAGTAATAAGAGAAGGAAGAGATAAAAATGGAAGAGAGAGAGATTGATAAACAGAAAGAGTCATTTATCTTATTCCTTCATTTATTCCTTTCATCTCTCTCACCTATTTATGTGCATCATGTTTGTGTGTTTCTCTTATTCCTTCATTTATTCTCTCTATCTTCTTATTTCTTCATTTATCTTCCCTTATTTTTGTTCTTCCTACTTTATTTTTCTCTTCATTTCTTCATTTTTTCATTGTTTCCTTATTTTTTTATATTTTCCTTCTGTTTCTTCATTTATCGTTATTTCATTTTTTTCATCCTGTTTCCTTACTTTCTTCTTCATTTCTTCATTATCTTGTCTTTAATCTTTGTACTTTTTAATTTCTCTCATTTTCTTCATTCTTGTCTCATTCTTCCTTTTTCTTCCTTTTTTTTTCCTTCCTGCTGGCGTCACTGTCATCCCGTCACTGCCAACTCTCGGCAACGTCACTGCCATGTCTGTTGTTCATCTGTCAGCCGTTCACGTCGTCGTAAAGTTGTTAATGTGTCAGCTTTGTCATTAACTGGGGTGTAAACAAACTTGTCATGTCTGTCCATCTGTCATCTCTGTCATCTGTCATTGTCATTCATTGCAGTGTCAACAGACGGCCATATTTACCTGTCATCTTGTCATTAGCTTTGTCTTGAGTTTGGCTGGGAGTCAGAGAGAGAGAGAGAGGGGGGGGGTGCTGAAGACAGTCAGTTAGAGGAGAGAGAGAGGGTGAAGACAGTCAGTTAGAGGAGAGAAGTTGATGAGACGAGAAGCTTTTGATTCCACCCTGTCTGGCAGAGCAGTATGAGTGGAACCCCCCAGACATGTGAAGCATACTCCATACATGGACGGATAAGGCCCCTGTAGAGTTAGCAGCTGGGGGGGGTGAGAAAAACTGGCGGAGACATCTTAGAACGCCAAACTTCGTAGAATCTGTTTTAGCAAGAGATGAGATGTGAAGTTTGCAGTTCAGATTATAAGTAAAGGACAGACTGAGGATGTTCAGTGTAGAAGAGGGGGACAGTTGAGTGTCATTGAAGAAGAGGGGATAGTTGTCTGGAAGGTTGTGTCCAGCTGATAGATGCAGGAATTGAGTTTTTGAGGCATTGAACAATACCAAGTTTGCTTTGCCACAATCAGAAACTTTACTGAGATCAGAAGTCAAGCATTCTGCGGCTTCCCTGCGTGAACTGTTTACTTCCTGAAGGGCTGGACGGCAACCAAAAGACCTTGAAAAGTGCAGGGTGGTGTCATCAACGTAGGAGTGGATAGGACAACAAGTTTGGTTTAGAAGGTCATTGATGAATAATAGGAAGAGAGTGGGTGACAGGACAGAACCCTGAGGAACACCACTGTTAGTAGATTTAGGAGAAGAACAGTGACCGTTCACCACAGCAGCAATGACATGTGATTTCATGAGCTTAACTAACCTATAATTTGATGAAGCTAATCTAATCTAATATATTATTCCATGCTTGTCTTACTTAACCAAACCAAATCAAACAAAAGGGAAAGAAACCTAACCTAACCTAACCTAACCTAACCTAACTACACTTAACCTAACCTAACCTAACCTAACCAAACCTAACCTAACCAAACCTAACCTAACCTAACCAAACCAAACCTAACCTAACCTAACCTAACTAACTACACTTAACCTAACGTAACTTAACCTAACTTAACCTAACCTAACCTAACCTAACCAAACCAAACCTAACCTAACCTAACTAACTACACTTAACCTAACCTAACTTAACCTAACTTAACCTAACCTAACCTAACCTAACTTAACCTAACCTAACCTAACCTAACCTAACCTAACCTAACCAAACTTAACCTAACCTAACTTAACCTAATCAAACTTAACCTAACCTAACCTAACCTAACCTAACTTAACCAAACCAAACCAAGGGAAAAAAAAAATAATGAACAAACGTCAAAAAAAGCCACACCTAACCTAACCTAACCTAACTTAACCTAACCTAACCTAACCTAACTTAACCTAACCTAGCCTAACCTAACCTAACCTAACTTAACCTAACCTAACCTAACCTAACCTAACTTAACCTAACCTAACCTAACCTAACCTAACTTAACTTAACCTAACCTAACCTAACCTAACCTAACCTAACTTAAGCTAACCTAACCTAACCTAACCTAACCTAACTTAACCAAACCAAACCAAACCAAGGAAAAAAAAAAATAATGAACAAACATCAAAAAAAGCCACACCTAACCTAACCTAACTCCTCCACAGCTGCCATGTCGCACCGGGCCGCAGACACAGCACTCAAAGTTCAACGTGGAGCAGAACAAGGACTGCCTGGTGCGAATTAGTCGTTACAAGTTCTCCCTCGTTATCTCTGGCCTGTACAAGATACTGCAGAAGGTCAACGACATGGTAAGTGTGTGTGTGTGTGTGTGTGTGTGTGTAATTCTGTGTGTGTAATTCTAAGTGTAATTCTAAGTAATAATAGTTCACATTTTAAAATAAGATAACTGGTTTACTCTCAAAGACATTAGGGAGTGGAATTAATGTATTGGGATGTGTCCAGCCCAACCTAGCCCAATCCAGCCCAACACAGCTTAACCCAGCCCAACCCAGCCCAACATAGTCTATCCTAGCCCAACCCAGTCTGTCCCAGCCTAATCCAGCCTAACAAAGCCCAATCCAGCCCAACACAGCCAAACCTAGCCCAATCCAGCCCAACACAGCCAAACCTAGCCCAATCCAGCCCAACACTGCCAAACCTAGCCCAATTCAGCCCAACACAGCCAAACCTAGCCCAACTCAGCCCAATCTAGCCCAACACAATCCAGCCCAACACAGCCCAACTCTATCCTTTCATCTGCTATCCAAATCTGACTATTCCTCCTCCTCCTCCTCCTCCTCCTCCTCCCCCCCTAACTATTCCTTCCACCTCTTTCTCCTAACATAGCCCAATCTCTCCACACCCCCTCTCCCCTCACCACAGTTAACCACACCACCCGCACCCCTCTCTTCCACAGCGTCCGCACGGCCCAGACTTTGAGAAGAATTACTACGAGAGCCTTCTGATAGTGCTGGACACGCTGGAAAAGTGCTTGTCGTCCCAGCCCAAGGACACCACCCGCGACGAGGCCATGAATGTGAAGATGCTGCTACGGGAGACACTGCAGTTCATTGGTGAGCGGCTTGGGTGGGGGAGGGGGGGGAGGAACAGGTTAGGTTAGGTGTGGTTAGGTTAGGTTAGGTTTGGAGAGGGTAGTTAGGTTAGGTTAGGTTAGGTTGGATTATTAGGCTGTTAGGTTACGAGGGAGGGTAGTTAGGTTAAGTTAGGTTAGGAAGAGGTAGACTTAGCTTACGTTAAATTAGGAAGAGGGATTGTCAGATTAATTAGAAGGAAGAAGAGGAGGAGGAGGAGGAAGAGATAAAATTTGAATAAGTAGAAAGACCAGAAGGGAGACAGTGGATAGGTTAGGAGGAGGAAGAAGAGGAGGAGGAGGAGGAAGAGATAAAATTTGAATAAGTAGAAAGACCAGAAGGGAGACAGTGGATAGGTTAGGAGGAGGAAGAAGAAGAGGAGGAGGAAGGAAGGAAGGAAGGAAGGGTGTGTGTTGTGTGAGACTCTTAAGGTGATTGGTGTGTGTCAGGTCAGGTCAGGTTGGGGGCATCCATCCTTTGCGTGGTTGCCAACTTTTCCTCGCATTCAGACACATCATCACTACAGTCTCTTAGCTCATGTAGTGTAGATAACGAAAAACCTGTCTGTTGTTTATGTCACTGGTCGGAAATGTTAGCAAACGACTTAACGAGGTCAGTAAGGTTAACGTGTCTTTGCCTCCCACCCCTTCATCTCCCATCACCCATCGCCTCACCTCCTGTCACCCCCCGCAGACCTCCCAGCGGAGAACAACATGGTGGTGCAGGTGAAGGCTTTGGCATCGAAGGTCCTGTTTGCTCTCAGCCTCAATAATTTCTCGGTGGTGTTCAGCAGGATCTCTGTCAGGTGCGTGTGTGTGTGTGTGCGTGTGTGTGTGTGTGTGTGTGTGTTAGCTTCACGTTGGAATCGCATGTCACATTTTTGTAATCAGTTGGTGGCGCGAAAAATGGCCGTCAAAGAAAACGGTGAGCCTAAGGAGCATGTTGAGAGGCTTGTGCTGTGTGTGTGTGTGTCAGTGCTGTGTGGGTCTGTGTTGAAGTGAAGCACAGGAAGCACAGCAGTAGGTGGAGCACCCCATAGTTGGTAACAGTGTCGCGTGGCCAGCATCCACAGCGCGTTTCTTTAGTGTTCCTGTCGCTGTGTACCTTCAGACACTGGCCATTGAGTGCGGGTGTGTTGCCTGCTGCTGTGTCTCCATTGCTTCACTGCCGCACAGCTCTGCCCACTCTTGGAGGTGTGTGTGTGTGTGTGTGTGTGTGTGTGTGTGTGTGTGTGTGTTCTGAATTGTGGTGTTTTTTGTGGCAGCTGGTTACCAAATGCAAAGACTAAACTAATTATTTTCTTCTCCCTCTCCTCCTCCTCCTCCTCCTCCTCCTCCTCCTCCACAGGCTGCAGGAGCTAAGCATGAGTAATACAGAGGAGAGCCCAGACTTCACAGACATTGAGTTGATCCAGCACATCAACATCGACGTCAACAGACTCGTCAAACTGCTCACTGGTGGGTTGCCAACTGTGTGTGTGTGTGTGTTTGTGTGTGTAGTGAAGGTGGCTGTTTAACTGTCTAGTGATGCTGTTTACGCTGAGATTACAGGTTCTTAGTGCGTCTTACGGCTGTTGTCTTAAAGTCTTTCATTAGATTTTAACCTTAACATTAGATTAGATAACGTAACATTAGATTTAGACCTTAACGAACTAAGTGTCAAGGGATCACGTAGATTCTAAGTGTCATTTCTCTCTTTGGCGTGAAGTTTAACCCCCTTGGTGCAGCACAGCGTAGTTAGCAGCAGCAGAAGCAGTGTGTGAAGGCATTGCAAGTGTGTACAAGGAAGATGATGGCGAAAAAGAGTGTATTTCTGTTTGTATTTCTGTTTGAGATTGATTGTGTGGCTGTGAAGTGTTTGAAGGTGTGGTGTTAACTGGTGGGGAGGGAGAAGGACTAAGAAGAGAATTAAAAAGATGTGTTTGTGTGTCAGGAGGAGGAAGAAAAGAGAAGGACTTGTTTGTGTTGAATAAAAAGCAGTAATTGATGTTCCCTTGATGCAGACCATAGAAAACGTGAAGAAGGGGAGAGGAAACTAAAAAAAAAAGGATATTTGTGTGTGTGTGTGGAGGAGAAATAAAGAAAAAGACTCATTTGTATTAAACAGAGGTAATAATTAATGTTCGCTTGACACAGACCAAAGAAAATGAAAGAAGAGAAGAGGAAACTTAAAAAAAAGATATATTTGTGTGTTTAGAGGAGAAAGAACGAAGAAAAAGACTTGTTTATGTTGAATAGAAGTAATAATTAGATTTTCCCTTGACACAGACCAAAGGAAACACAAGAAAAGAAAGAGAGGAGGAGTAAAAAGATGTATTTTGTGTATTAAGGAAGAAAATAATAAAAAAACACATATTGAAGGAAATAATGTTTGGGTGTACAGAAAGGAGGGTAATAATTGTTGTTTCCCTTGAGATGAACTGTACAAAAAGAAAAGAAAGGAGGAGAGAAATAGAGAAAAGACTTGCTTGTATTGAGAGCAGAGTAACCGTTAAACCTTTCCTTCGTACAGACTTGCAAAGAAAAAAGAAGAAAAGAAGAAAATAATAATAGAGATTGTTTGTTTATTAAGAAAAAAATAAAGAAAGCAGATTAACAGTGAAATTTCTTAATACACACACAAAAGAAAGGAAAAAGAGAAGAACAGTAAAAATAAAAATGAGGTGTTTTTGTATTAGGAAGAAAATAAATAAAAAAAAACTTTAGAGCAACTATTTAAGGAAGAAAAAACATTGAGAGCAGATTAATAATTTAATCTTTCCTTCACACACAAAAAGAAAAGAAAAAAAAAACAAAGAAAACAAAAAATAATAAAATAATAGTTGTTTGTGTATTAGGAAGAAAACTAAATGAAAAAAAAACTATTGCAAGCAGAGTAACAATTTAATCTTTCCTTCACACACACACAAAAGAAAAGAAAAAAAATAACAAAACAAATAATAAAAAATAATAATAGGTGTTTGTGTATTAGGAACAAAACTAAATGAAAAAAAATTGTATTACGAGCAGAGTAACACTTTAATCTTTCTTCACACATACAAAAAAAAAAAAAAAAAAAAAAAAACAAAGAAAACAAAAAAAATAATAGTTTGTGTATTAGGAAGAAAAATAAATGAAAAAAAAAAGTTGTATTATGAGCAGAGTAACAATTTAATCTTTGCTTCACACATACAAAAAAAACAAAAAAAAACAAAGAAAACAAAAAAAATAATAGTTTGTGTATTAGGAAGAAAAATAAATGAAAAAAAAAAGTTGTATTATGAGCAGAGTAACAATGTAATCTTTTCTTCACACATACAAAAACAAAAAAAACAAAAAAAAAACAAAGAAAACAAAAAAAAATAATAGTTTGTGTATTAGGAAGAAAAATAAATGAAAAAAAAGTTGTATTATGAGCAGAGTAACAATGTAATCTTTCTTCACACATACAAAAAAAAAAAATAATAATAATAGTTTGTGTATTAGGAAGAAAAATAAATGAAAAAAAAGTTGTATTATGAGCAGATAATTTAATCTTTCCTTCACACATACAAAAAAAAAGAGAAAAAAAAAAGAAAAAAAAATAATAGTTTGTGTATTAGGAAGAAAAATAGATGAAAAAAAAAAAGTTGTATTATGAGCAGAGTAACAATGTAATCTTTCTTCACACATACAAAAAAAAAAAAAAAATAAAACAAAGAAAACAAAAAAATAATAGTTTGTGTATTAGGAAGAAAAATAAATGAAAAAAAATTGTATTACGGGCAGATAATTTAATCTTTCTTCACACATACAAAAAAAAACAAAAAAAAAAACAAAGAAAACAAAAAAAATAATAGTTTGTGTATTAGGAAGAAAAATAAATGAAAAAAAATTGTATTACGAGCAGAGTAACAATTTAATCTTTCCTTCACACATACAAAAAAAAACAAAGAAAAAAAAAAAGTTTGTGTATTAGGAAGAAAAATAAATGAAAAAAAAAGTTGTATTATGAGCAGAGTAACAATTTAATCTTTCTTCACACATACAAAAACAAAAAACAAAGAAAAAAAAAAGTTTGTGTATTAGGAAGAAAAATAAATGAAAAAAAAAGTTGTATTATGAGCAGAGTAACAATTTAATCTTTCTTCACACTTACAAAAACAAAAAACAAAGAAAAAAAAAAAAGTTTGTGTATTAGGAAGAAAAATAGATGAAAAAAAAAAGTTGTATTATGAGCAGAGTAACAATTTAATCTTTCCTTCACAGAGACCATTCAAAAATTTCGCAGTCTGAGCAAGAAGGCACAGATTGTATTGATGTCCTCTATGGAGAAAGCTATATGGAATTGGATGGACACCTACCCCAACGAATTTGCCGACCTGCAGGTGTGTGTTTGTGTGTGTGTTTGAACCTATCCTAGCCTACTAATTTTTTTTTTTTTTTTTTTTTTTTTTTTTTTTTTTTTTTGTGTTAGTGTGTGTGTGTGTGTGTGTGTGTTTGTTTGTTTGTTTGTTTGTTTGTTTGTTTGTTCGTTTGGACCTACCCTAGTCTATTCTAACTTAATCTGTGTGTATACAAACCTAATGTAACGTGTGTGTGTGTATATGTATGTATGTAGTAACCTAACTTGACTCCATTCTCCCTCTCTCTCTCTCTCCCCCAAACAGAAAAGAAGGAACGACGAGCTGGCCAAGTGTTGTGAGGCCATGTTTGAGCACCTGGACAGCTTTGCCGAGAACAACAAGAAGAGGGCAGTTGTCTGGCCGCTTCAGATCATGCTGCTTGTGCTGTGCCCGGTGAGTGTGTCTGTGAGGGTGGCTGAGTGTGTGTTTTGTCTGTTAGTATCGTTGCTTGGCTGTGGAAGGCCTGTGGATGCTGTGTGGAGGAGGACAGGACAAGGAGACCAGTGGGAAGGCTGTGGAAGGCCTAGGGATGGTGTGTGGAGGAGGACAGGACAAGGAGACCAGTGGGAAGGCTGTGGAAGGCCTGTGGATGCTGTGTGGAGGAGGACAGGACAAGGAGACCAGTGGGAAGGCTGTGGAAGGCCTGTGGATGCTGTGTGGAGGAGGACAGGGCAAGGAGACCAGTGGGAAGGCTGTGGAAGGCCTGTGGATGCTGTGTGGAGGATGACAGGACAAGGAGACCAGTGGGAAGGCTGTGGAAGGCCTGTGGATGCTGTGTGGAGTAGGACAGGACAAGGAGACCAGTGGGAAGGCTGTGGAAGGCCTTGGGATGCTGTGTGACTTAGGCTGGCTTAACCTATCCTAGCATAACCTAACCCAACACTTCTCTGACCCACAACAGAAAGTTCTAGAGGAGATTGTGAACGCAGATGCGGGCGCCCCCTGTTCCCAGCGTCATTTTAAGAAGAAGCAGTTTATTGACCAGCTGAAGAAGGCTCTGATACCTCACAACACCAGTAGACACCTGACTGAAGCTGCGGCAGTCACCTGTGTGAAGCTGTGCAAGATTGCCACGTATATAAATATCAACGACTCCAATAATGTTGTGTTTGCGTTGGTCACCAGTGTTATCAGCGAACTCAAGGTGAGGCTGGGTCATGCTAGGTCAGGTCAGGTCGGGTTGGGTTAGGTTAGGTTAGGTGGGGGCAGATTAAGTTGAGTTAAGTTAGGTTGAGTTAGGTTAGATTGGGTCAGGTTAGGTTGGGTCAGGTTAGGTCAGCTTGGGTTAGCTTGCATTAACAAATTCACATTAAAATAAATAAATAGATTCCAACTCCCATTGATCCACAGAAACTAACCTCACTACACTACACTACACCACAGTACACCACATTCAACCACACCACACTTGCCTTGCTTGCCCTGGCCTGGCCTGCCCTGGCGTGGTGTGCCCTGACCTGCCTGTGTCGCCGCAGAACCTGCTGTTCAACATAGTGAAGCCGTTTACGCGAGTGCAGGCGTACATCTTCCAAGACGTGGACCTTATGATTGACTGCTTCGTGTCGCTGTTCCGCATCCTGCCCCACAACAACGAGGCACTCAAGGTCTGCCTCAACCCTAACTCTCCCCCCACCTACCATTTTGTCCTCGTCAGCTCCCTCTACAGGTCAGTGAGTGTGTGTGTGTGTGTGTGTGTGTGTGTGTGTGGGGTGCTAGCCTAATCTAACTTTTCTTCCCAGCTCTCTACAGGTGTGTGTGTGTGTGTGTGTGTACCTATGACATGACCCCCAGTGACCCCACAGCTCACCTCCCCTCTCCCCACAGGATCGTGACCCAGCCCAGGTTACCATGGTGGCCTCAAATTGACATTGTGTACAGCAAGTCAAGCGAATTAAGGTCAATGTTTACTGACACGCTGAACAAGGTGACCCAGGGCTGCATCCCACAGACACCCCTCAGGATGATACAGGTGTGTGTGTGTGTGTGTGTGTGTGTGTGTGTGTGTGTGTGTGTGTGTGGCGGAGGCAGAGGAGGAGAATGTGTTTTTTCAGGCCTTCCACAGCCTTCCCACTGGTCTCCTTGCCCTGTCCTCCTCCACACAGCATCCCCAGGCCTTCCACAGCCTTCCCACTGGTCTCCTTGTCCTTTCCTCCTCCACACACCATCCACAGGCCTTCCACAGCCTTCCCACTGGTCTCCTTGCCCTGTCCTCCTCCACACACCATCCACAGGCCTTCCACAGCCTTCCCACTGGTCTCCTTGTCCTGTCCTCCTCCACACAGCATCCCAATTGTACAATAGAAAGAAAGATGTAACCTCACTCTCTCTCTCTCTCTCTCTCTCACAGGGCTTCACTCTCAAGTTTAAGGAGAAGCCATCCGACAAACCTTCCGATGAATCTCCATCCTACAAGAATCTCCTGCTGTGGATGGTTCGGCTCATCCACGCTGATCCCATGCTTATGTTGAACGTGAGTTGCTGTTTGTGTGTGTGCGTGCGTGCGTGCTGTGGAGATATATAGACATGCATGCATATACCTCTAAACACACACACACACACACACACCTCTAAACACCCCATAAACACATACACAAACATACCTAAACACACACACACACACACCCCCACCCGTGCCCCACACACTCCCTGCCTCACCAACTCTTTGTCAGAACCAGGGCAAGGCAGGGCACGAGATCCAGAGCTCCACCCTAGAGCTGATCAACGGCCTGGTGTCCCTGGTGCACAACGCGTCCATGCCCGACGTGGCTGCCGAGGCGATGGAGGCCCTGCTTGTCCTCCACCAACCAGAGAAGATAGAAATGTGGAACCCAGAGGCACCCATTAACACCTTCTGGGATGTCAGGTGTGTGCGTGTGTGTGTTTGTGTGTGTCTTCTAACTTAATATAGCCTAACGTAACTTAATCTAATCCAACGTAATTTAATCTAATAATCTAATGTAATCTAATCTAAACCTAGCCAGACCAACCCAAACTTAATTCATCCCCTGCCTAACCTAACCTAACCTAACTTAACCTAACCTAACCTAACCTAACCTAACCTAACCAAATTTAATTCATCCCCTGCCTAACCTAACCTAACCTAACCAAATTTAATTCATCCCCTGCCTAACCTAACCTAACCTAACCCAACCTAACCTAACTTAACCTAACCTAACCTAACCTAACCTAACCTAACCTAACTTAACCTAACCTAACCTAACCTAACCTAACCCAACCTAACTTAACCTAACCTAACCTAACCTAACCCAACCTAACCTAACCTAACTTAACCTAACCTAACCTAACCTAACCTAACCTAACCTAACCTAATTCATCCTCTCCCACACTTAACCTAACCTAACACCTCTCCCCCACACACAGACACACACACACACTCACTCACTCCCTCTCCCTCTCTCCCACAGTTCGCAGGTGCTGTTCTCCATCTCGCAGAAACTCGTCCAGCACCACATTGCAAATTACTCGGAGATTTTAAAGTGGCTTAGAGAAATTTTAGTGTGCAGAAACGCCTTCCTTCTACGACACAAAGATTACGCCAACTGCAACATTGGCGCGTACACGGCCATCTGCAAACAGGCGCACATCAAGCTGGAGGTATGTGCGCACCTGTGTGTGTGTGTGTGTGTGTGTGTGTGTGTGTGTGTGTGTGGGAGGGGGGTGGTAGAGTTGCTGAATTGTTAACGCACGCACAGACATCACCAATCTTCCTGTTTTTTCTCTTGTTTTCGCACTTGCGCTTCCCTTCATGTTTTTTCCTGGTAAATTCACACACACACACACACACACACACACACACACACACACACCTCAATGAAACACCCTCTTTTCTCTCTCTGACGTAAACATTTAGTGACAGCAGAGGTGGGATAGACTACATGTTCTCTCTCCCTCTCTCCCTCTCTCCCTCTCCCTCTCCCCCAGGTGGTGTTTTTGGTGTACCTGTGGAGCATTGACATCGACGCAGTGCTGGTGGCGATGTCCTGCTTTGCCCTGCTGTGTGAGGAGGCTGACATTCGCTGCGTTTGGGATGAGGTCACTGCGACTGTCACGTACCTCCTGCCCAATTACCACGTCTATCAGGAACTGGCTGCTGCTTCTACTATTCTGACCACTGGTGGGTGTTTGGGGGGCAGGGGGGGTAAGGGGAAATGGGAAACGGGAATGGGGTTTGTCAAGTTATGTTTTTCTTTCTCTTTTTTTATTTTCTTTTTCTTTGTTTGTATATTTTTTTCTATTCCTGTCTGTTTTATCCTTCCTTTCTTCCTTTCTTTGTTTTATCAAGTTTTCTTCATTCTTTCTTTTTTCTTGATCTAATTTTTTTTTCTTGTCTTTATCCTTCCTTTCTTCCTTCATTTGGTACAGTTATCTCAATTCTTGTGTCTGTTTTTCCTTCTTTCATCCTTCCTTCCTTCCTTCCTTCATTTCATAGTTATCTTTCAATTCTTGTGTCTGTTTTTCCTTCTTTCATCCTTCCTTCCTTTCTTCCTTCATTTGGTATAGTTATCTTTCAATTCTTGTGTCTGTTTTTCCCTTCTTTCATCCTTCCTTCCTTCCTTCCTTCATTTGGTACAGTTATCTTTACAATTCTTATGTCTTCTTCCTCCCTCCCTCCCTCCCTCCCTTCCTTCCTCTATCACTATCAAAAACTTCATATACAAATCTGGAAACACGAGAGGAGAGAGAGAGAGAGGGGGAGGGGTGGATGGAGAGGGCCATCAGAACCCCACCTCATCGCTCACCCCCTCCCTCCTCCCACCCCTCCTTCCCTCACCTCCCCCTTAACTCATTCACACCTAACTAATATCTCTAATGTAAGTAACTGAATTGTCTCTCCCCTTGTTCGTTGTGCAGCGTCTCTGGAGTCCAGGATTTACAGTCAACAGCAGCAGGGTGAGGAGAGAGAGAGAGAGAGAGAGAGAGAGAGAGAGAGAATTTACTGATTTGTTTTTTTGGTTTTTATATATATTTTTTTATTGTTTGTTATTTGTTTGTTTGTTTTGGTTCGTTATCTTTTTTTTTACATTTCTTCGCATACGTAAAACTGAAAGATATCAACGAACATGCCGTGAGAGGTGTTCCTTCGAGCGGTGTGTTTGTACGCATCACCTCTTTGTGTCTTTTCGGGTCTCTTATTTTAGTCCTTGTGGCTTCTGGACATTTATTTTGTGGCTTTTTGAGTTGTTTTTGTCATCATTGTGGCTTCTGGGCAGTTATTTTGTGGTGTTTTGAGTTGTTTTTGTTATCATTGTGGCTTCTGAACAATTATTTTGTGGTGTTTTGAGTTGTTTTTGTCATCATTGTGGCTTCTGGGCAGTTATTTTGTGGTGTTTTGAGTTGTTTTTGTCATCATTGTGGCTTCTGGGCAGTTATTTTGTGGTGTTGTGAGTTGTTTTTGTCATCATTGTGGCTTCTGGGCAATTATTTTGTGGCTTTTGAGTTGTTTTTGCCGAGAACAAGTATTTTTGTGCCCGTAACGAGTCACTACCGTCGTCATGGCTGGTGAGACAAGTACTTACTGCTGTCGTTGAGCTGTTTCAGTCATCATGGCTGCCGAACAAGTATTTTCTGGCCTAATTAAGTTGTTTTTTGTCATTATTGTGGCTCCTGGAGTGAAGTGGAAGTAGCAATAAGTGGATTACTGTGGTATTCAAGAAAGAAGTGAAGGTGGAGCACGAGAATGGCGTCCATGCTTCCACCATCGCCAGGCAGAGCAGTGCGGAAAAACCCACTATCTGTGTGATCTGTAGAAATGGACTGGTGTGTGTGTGTGTGTGTGTGTGTGTGTGTGTGTGTGTTTTTTATTCTTTTCTTTTTTTGATGCATTTTGTAACTTTCAATTGTATTTTTTTGCGAACTGAGTCGTTGAACGGATCAAGGTCGCTAGATTCCTGTGTACACGTTACCCGGTGGACAAGACAAAAGGAAAGATTTTGTTGTTGTTGGAAACCTTGCCACAGTCATCTAAATTGCTGTGTTTATTGCAGAGGAAACTGGGCACATGTATCATTTTATTTTGTAGTGGTAGGCATATATGTAATTTATTCTTGATTGCATTTATAGAGAAAATCATGAAAGCTACAAGTCATCCATTGCTGTACTTGTTGCAAGGGAAACTGAGCACATATCTTATTTTAGAATGATAGGATTATATACAATTCTTCATAGTATTTATAGAGGAGAAAATCATGAAAGCTGCCACAGTCATCTATTGCTGTACTTACTGCAGAGGAAAAGGAGCACATGCATAATTTATTCATCATAGTGTTTATAGGAAAGAAAATAATGTACATGTATAATGATAGGAGTATAATTTATTCATCATAGTATTTATAGGAAAGAAAATAATGTACATGTATATTCAACTATAGTGTAGATGGAGAGAGAGATCGCCCATTAACGTAACACAGTGTTGATAGGATAATACAATGCCTCATGATATTTTACGTATATTCTATTCACTGTATCTTGAATGGCAGGAAAATTACCCATCATTCTCCCTGTATTGATGAGAACAGGTCACAACAGCATTCACCCACCTGTAGCATAACAGCAGTGGTTGTAACAGTGGTTGTGGTAACAGTGGTGCTTGTGGTAACAGTGGTGTTTCCCCCAGGCCGGGCAGCTCTGCAGAAACGTATCATGGCACTGCTCAGAAAAATTGAACGTTGGACTCCTGGCTG
>NW_026973668.1:1902500-1920000 GCF_035594125.1 Scylla paramamosain
AACCTAATCTAATCTGATATAGGTTAACTTGACCTGACCTGACTTAACCTTACCTAACCTAATATAATCTCTAATCTAACCTAATATAGCTTGACCTGACCTGACCTGACCTGATATAGCCTAGCCTAGCCTAACCTGACCTCACCTGACTTAACCTAATATAACCTGATTTAGCGTACCTGACCTGACCTGACCTGAAATAGCCTAACCTAGCCTAGTCTAATCTGACCTAATGTAACCTAACCTGACCTTACCTAACACAATCTAACCTCTAACCTAACCTGATCTGACCTAACATAACTGACCTAGCCTGACCTGACCTGATATAGCCTAACTTAACCAAACCTAACCTTTACCTAGCTTGATCTGAGAGAGAGAGAGAGAGAGAGAGAGAGAGAGAGAGAGAGAGAGAGAGAGAGAGAGAGTGTCAGTCTTTAAATATATTACTGTTACAATATTTATCGTTGAATATAGCTATAACATCCACAGAAGTATTAGAATTACAATATTCACCTTTAAATTTCTCTGCAACATCTGCGGAAGTGTTCTATACAAGGACTGCCGCGTGTAGGCCTGATGGCTTCCTGCACCCACCCTTGTCTTCCTCTCCCTCTCTCTGTCTGTCTCAAGTCCAGCCTCGTATGACTCCCTCCCCCCCCTTCACTGACCTCTTCCTCTTTCAGGTTTCCGCCGCAGCTAAGAAGCATGTGTCACTGTCTGTACCAAGTGTTGAGCAAGAGGTTTCCGCAGTTTCCCCAGAACAACATTGGTGCTGTTGGAACGGTCATCTTCCTGCGCTTCATCAACCCTGCTATTGGTGAGTGTGTTGGGGGCTGGGGGTGCGAAGAGGGTTGGGAGTGTGTGTGTTGGGGGCTGGGGTGGAATTGTGTGTGTGTGTGTGTGTGTTTGTGTGTGTTTGTGTACGTAATTGGTTTTTCATGTTTCTCTCTCTCTCTCTCTCTCTCTCTCATTGTGTAGCCTAAATTAACTCTCTCTCACACACACCTATCAAAATCCAGCCCAACCTAGCTCAGCCCAAACTAACCCAGCCCAACCTTAACTAAACCCAACTCAAGCCAGCCTAACCTAACACCCCACATTGCAGTGAGCCCCTGTGAGACCGGGATCCTGGAGCAGCAGCCTAGTGGCCAGATCAAGCGTGGCCTGATGCTGATGTCCAAGATCCTACAGAACATTGCGAACCACGTGGAATTTAGCAAAGAACAGCATATGTTTCCGTTTAACGACTTTGTCCGTCAGCACTTCGAGGCGGCGCGGCGGTTCTTCATCCAGATAGCGAGCGACTGCGAGAGTGTGGAGCAGGCTAGTCACAGCATCTCATTCATAAGTGACGCTAATGTACACGCCCTCCATCGCCTCCTGTGGAACCACCAGGAGAAGATCGGTGAGTGTGTTTGTCTGTGTGTGTGGTTACCTAGCTTTGGTGAGTGTGTTTGTGTGTGTGTAGTTGCCTAGCTTTGCCTAACTGACTGTGTGTGTGTGTGTGTGTGTGTGTGTGTGGTAGCCTGACTTAGCCTGACTGATTGTGTGTGTGTGTGTGTGTGTGTGTGTGGCAGCCAAACTTAGCCTGACTGTGTGTGTGTGTGTGTGTGTTAGCCCAACGCAGCCTAACCTAACAGTGTGGGGCAGGCCAACCACAGTTTTTCCTTCTTAAGTGATGCCCTCTGCCAACTCCTGCCTGGTCTTAGCCTAACCTAACCTGACCTATTGTATCTGAACCTAGCCTAACCATACCTATCCTTTCTTAACCCATCCTAACCTATCGTAACTGAACCTAACCTAACCTAACCTAACCTAATCCTACTCATCCTGTCTTATTCTAACCCATCCCAACCTGATCTTGACATGACCTAACCCAACCCAACCTAACCTAACTTAACCTAGCCTGACCTAATCCAACCTATCCTGTTTTAACCTAACCCATCCCAACCTGACCTAACCTGACCTAGCAAACTTAACCCAGCTCCCAACCCAAACCAACTTAACCTAACCTGACCTGACCTGACCTAGCAAACTTAACCCAGCCCCCAACCCAAACCAACCTAACCTAACCTGACCTGACCTGACCTGACCTAGCAAACTTAACCCAGCCCCCAACCCAAACCAACCTAACCTAACCTGACCTGACCTGACCTGACCTTACTTAACCTAACCTAACGTCTTGTTGCCCCCAGGTGAGTACCTTTCCAGCAGCCGTGACCACAAGGCAGTTGGTCGTCGCCCCTTTGACAAGATGGCTACCCTCCTGGCTTATCTCGGCCCCCCAGAACACAAGCCCATCGACTCGCAGTGAGTGGCCTTGTGTGTTGTTTGTGTTCATTTGTGTTCATTTGTTTGTGTGCTTAAGTGTTTTTTGTTCTTTGTTTGTGTTCTTGAGTTCTTTTCTTGCACTTCCTTTGTGTTCTTTTCTCTTCCTTTGTGTTCTTGAGTTCTTTTCTCACTCTTTCTTTGTGTTCTTGTTCTTTTGTGTTCGTTCTTGTTCTTCCTTTGTGTTTGTGTTCTTGTTCTTCCTTTGGCTTCTTGTTCTTTGTGTTCTTGTTCTTCCTTTTGTGTTCTTGTCCTTGTTCTTCCTTTGTGTTCTTGTCCTTGTTCTTCCTTTGTGTTCTTGTCCTTGTTCTTCCTTTGCCTTCTGGTTCCCTCACACTCTTCAGTCTTCTCCCCCTCCTTCCTTCCCTCCCACCCTCCCTCTGTGCCTCCCCCCCTCTCCCTGGCTGCCCCTCTCACTCTCCCTCCCTGCGTGACAGGTGGAGCAGCATGGACATGACCAGCACCAAGTTTGAGGAGATAATGTCCAAACACAACATGCACGAGAAGGATGAATTTAAGTCCATCAAGACGCTCAACATCTTCTACCAGGCTGGCACATCCAAAGCTGGCAACCCTGTCTTCTATTACATTGCCAGGAGATACAAGTAAGTTCACCTGACCTCACCTCACCCAGCAAAACATAACCTGACCTAACTTAACCTGACCAAACTTAACCTAACCTAACCTAACCTAACTTAACCTGACCCAACCAAATTTAACTTAACGTAACCCTGACCCAACCAAACTTAACTGAACCTAAACCTGACCTAACTTGACCTACTCTATAGCATCTCCAAGGCTGGCAACGCTGTCTTCTGCTACATTACCAGGAGAAACAAAGAAATTAGCCAGTCTAACCCAGCCTGTCTTCTTCTACTACTAACATAACCTTGTCTACTACTGCTACTACTACTACTACTACTACTACTACTACTACTACTACTACTACTACTACTACACTAACCCTGTCTTCTACTACAAACCTAACCTAACCATGTCTTTAGCCGAACTACTTGGAGATAGAAGCAAGTCTGCCGCAACTAGCCTAACCTAACCTAACCTAACCCAACCCTGTCTTCTACATTACCCAGGGATACGACCAACTCTGACGCAACCTAACCTAACCTATTGAGCAGAACGAGCGAACTTAAAACAGGAAATGTACAGAAATCTTTTAAAAATTTGTGAAGGGATGCAGTGGAGAGATATATTTTAACAGCCTATTGGTGGCATTCTCTTATCTTCATCCCACATCCTGCTGTACCCCTGTCAAGGCTGCTGCACCTACCTTTACTCTCCCTCCCTCCCTCCCTTCATTAACCCTCTCTCTCTCTCTCTCTCTCTCTCTCTCGCACACAGAATCGGGGAGACAAATGGAGACCTTTTGATCTACCATGTTATTCTCACACTGAAGCCGATATGCAGGAAGCCCTTCGAACTTGTGGTGGACTTCACACACACCTGTGCCGACAACAGATTCAGGTGTGTGTCCTCTCTAACCCTACACCTGCTGGATTATGTACACTGGTGGTGGTGCAGTAATCCGTCAACACACACACACACACACACTCATCCACCAATCCACTCACACACGCATTCCCGCAGCCTCTCATCAACACACATACACACACACACACACATCCACCAATCCACACTCACACACATTCCCTCAGCCTCTCATCCACACACACACACACTCATCCACCAATCCACTCACACACATTCCCGCAGCCTCTCATCAACACACACACACACTCATCCACCAATCCACTCACACACATTCCCTCAGCCTCTCATCCACACACACACTCATCCACCAATTCACACTCACACACGCATTCCCGCAGCCTCTCATCCACACACTCATCCACGCCATACTCACACAGGACGGAGTTTCTGCAGAAGTGGTTTGTGGTCCTCCCAGAAGTGGCGTACGAAAATATTCATGCTGCTTACATCTACAACGCCAATTCCTGGGTGAGGGAGTACACCAAGTACCACGACCGCATCCTGGCGCCCCTCAAGGTATGTGTGGGGGCCCTTCCTGTTTGTGTGTGTGTGTGTGTGTGTGTGTTTGTGTGTTTGTGTTTGTTTTCTTTCATTGTCCTCTTTGTTTTATTCTGCTGAGTGTCTGGTTGTGTGTGTGTGTGTGTGTGTGTGTGAGAGAGAGAGAGAGAGAGAGAGAAATGGGAGCAGTATTCAGAAATTTCTCTCTCTCTCTCTCTCTCTCTCTCTCTCTCTCTCTCTCTCTCTCTCTCTCTCTCTCTCTCTCTCTCTCTCTCTCTCTCTCTCTCTCTCTCAGCACGGCAGTTTTTCAAGGCCACAGAGATGACTAGCCTGGTTGTCAAGAGTGTTTCTCCTGTTCATAATGTAGAAATGTTGTTAATCTGTCACCACAACCCTAAAAACATCCTGAAAAAACCCACATCACTTCAACTACAGCCTTTGCAATGTAGAAATGTTGTTAATCTGTCACCACAACCCTAAAAACACCCTTAAAAACCCACATCACTTCAACTACAGTCTTTGCAATGTAGAAATGTTATTAATCTGGCACCAGAACCCTAAAAACATCCTGAAAAACCCACATCACTTCAACTACAGCCTTTGCAATGTAGAAATGTTGTTAATCTGTCACCACAACCCTAAAAACACCCTTAAAAACCCACCACTTCAACTACAGCCTTTGCAATGTAGTGGAGATGTGTGGAAGTGCTGCACAACACCCGACACACAACAAACCCTTACTCTCTCCTGCAGGGGCACAAGAAGTTGATATTCCTTGACGCACCAGCGAGACTAAACGACTATATAGAACCTGACCAACAGAAGCTGCCAGGCGCCACCACCTCCCTTGACGAGGACCTCAAGGTGTTTAACAATGCCCTCAAACTCTCCCACAAGGACACAAAAGTTGCTATCAAGGTAAGTGGGGTTTCAAACATGCTTTTCTCTTTATCTATCATCCAAACTCTCTTGCACACTCTCTCTCTCTCCCTGTTTTTCTGTAAGAGGGGACTAGACAAGAGTAACAGTGAAAGAGAGGCCCATTAAGGTAACAGAATTAGTGGCTAAGCATGCTGCAGCCTCCCTCCTGAAAGAGTTCAAGTCACAGGCAGGGGAAAACACAGCAGCAGGCAGGGCGTTCAGGAGTGTGCCAGTGAAGGGGATGAAAGACTGAGAATACTGGTTAACTCTTGCATTAGGGAGGTGGACAGAATAGTGGTGAAAGACTGAGAATACTGGTTAACTCTTGCATTAGGGAGGTGGACAGTAGTAGTAGTAGTAGTAGTAGTAGTAGTAGTAGTAGTAGTAGTAGTCACAGGCTGGGGAAAATACAGAAACAGGCATGGTGTTTAGGTGGTTACAGTTCCTAATAACCTAATCTCTCTCTCTCTCTCTCTCTCTCTCTCTCTCTCTCTCTCTCTCTCTCTCTCTCTCTCTCTCTCTCTCTCTCTCTCTCGCCAGGTGGGCCCGTCAGCCATCCAGGTGACGTCGGCAGAGAAGACGAAGGTTCTTTCTCATTCTGTTTTGCTAAATGATGTGTATTATGCTTCAGAAATTGAGGAGGTGAGTGTATGTATGTATGTATGTATGTATGTATGTATGTATGTTTACCTAACCTAACTAAACCAAACGTGTGTGTGTGTGTGTGTATCTTTTTAATTAATTTCTCTAGTTTATCCTCACTCAATCTTCTACTCCCTCTCTCCCTCCCTCTCTCTCTTTCTCTCTCTCACCTTCTCACTCTCTCTCTCTCTCTCAGGTGTGCCTCGTAGACGACAACCAGTTCACCCTGACCATCGCCAACGAGTCTGGGCCTCTTTCGTTCATCCATAACGACTGTGACAGCATCGTTCAGGCCATCATTCACATCCGGGCCAGATGGGAACTCTCACAACCAGTAAGACCATCCAGCCATCCGTTCCTCTGTCCATCTCTTACCCAATCATCCGTACAGACTTTTCTTGCCTCTAGTCTTTTGTTATCTTGTTCAACCATCCGAGTCTGTGCCGTTAAGGTCATTCGAGTGTCCATCCCAAGTGTCCAACCATCCGTGTTAAGATTTTCCCAGGTCTCGTGTTCTCATCTTCGTCGTTCATCCAACTTTTTCATCCGGTGAGACCATCCGCACATCCATCCCACGGTGAGACCATCCACACATCCATCCCACCTTCCACCTCTCGTCCAACCCTTCATGTGAACTTTCCTGCGTCTAATCTTTTCTGCATTCTGTCGTGCAACCATCCAAGTTTTTCATCCGGTGAGACCATCCGCTTACCATCCCACCATCCGCCTCTACATCCATCTCTTGGCCAACCATCCAGATAAACTCTAATTGCATCTAATCGTTTCATTCTGTCGTGCAACCATCCAAATTTCACGCAGCATTTAATTCCATCCATATTTGTGAACATTTCCTTGCATTTAAACCACAAGGCAACACCACAGCCCCCCTCCCCCCATCCCCACACCCCCCTCACCACCACCACCACTGACAGCCCCCTCCCCTGCAGGATTCAGTGACAGTACACCAGAAGATTAGACCCAAGGACGTCCCTGGCACCCTGCTGAACATGGCCCTTCTCAACCTCGGCTCCCTTGACCCTAACTTAAGGACAGCTGCCTACAACCTGCTGTGTGCCCTCACCGCGACCTTTGACCTCAAGATAGAAGGACAGCTGCTGGAGACGTCAGGTGAGTGAGAGAGACAGAGAGAGAGAGAGAGAGAGAGAATTAATTATAGAAAGAGATGAGACAAACAGACAGACAGACAGATAGATAGATAGATAAATAAATAGATAGACAGACAGACAAAACAACAAAATTTCTGACAACAATAGCAACACAAACTAACCAAATGAGAGAGAGAGAGAGAGAGAGAGAGAGAGAGAGAGAGAGAGAGAGAGAGAGAGAGAGAGAGATCATACTGACAATTATACCAAAACAACATTGAGACAAAAAAATAACTAAATCTTTTCTCTCTTCCTTCTCCCCCACCACCACCACCACCACCACCACCACCACCACCAGGCCTCTGCATCCCTTCAAACAACACAATATTTATCAAGAGTGTGAGTGAGAAGCTTGCAGTAAATGAGCCGCACCTTACCCTGGAGTTCCTGGAGGAGTGTATTCAAGGATTCCGTGCCTCATCGATAGAACTGAAGCACTTGTGTCTGGAGTACATGACCCCCTGGCTGCCCAACTTGACCAGGTGTGTGTGTGTGTGTGTGTGTTTTTAATTTTTCTCTTATTTTACTGATTGTCTGGTTGTGTGTGTGTGTGTTTTTAATTTTTCTCTTATTTTACTGATTGTCTGGTTGTGTGTGTGTGTGTTTTTAATTTTTCTCTTATTTTACTGTTTGTCTGGTTGTGTGTGTGTGTTTTTAGTTTTTCTCTTTTATTTTACTGATTGTCTGGTTGTGTGTGTGTGTGTTTTTAATTTTTCTCTTATTTTACTGATTGTCTGGTTGTGTGTGTGTGTGTTTGTAATTTTTCTCTTATTTTACTGATTGTCTGGTTGTGTGTGTGTGTGTTTGTAATTTTTCTCTTATTTTACTGATTGTCTGGTTGTGTGTGTGTGTGTTTGTAATTTTTCTCTTATTTTACTGATTGTCTGGTTGTGTGTGTGGTGTGTTTTTAGTTTTTCTCTTTTATTTTACTGATTGTCTGGTTGTGTGTGTGTGTGCGTGTGTATGCATCCCAGCCACAGCCTCTCACCCCCCTCTCGCCCCTTCTGCCAGGTTCTGCAGTCATCCAGACGACAAGAAGAGAGCAAAAGTAGCGATGATTCTCGACAAGCTGATTACTCTAACGATTGAAGAGGTTGAGATGTACCCCTCCATCCAGGCCAAGATCTGGGGCAACATTGGTCAGGTGAGGGCTTGGAGGGGGCTGAGGGAGGTAAGGAGAGGGGTGAGGGAGATAGGGAGAGGATGAGAGAGGCTGGAAGGTAGAGGGGTGACTAAGAGGGGGCTGGTGGAGGTCTTCAGGTGGTACAGGGGACACAACAAGGGTGACTAAGAGGGGGCTGGTGGAGGTCTTCAAGTGGTACAGGGGACACAACAAGGGTGACTAAGAGGGGGCTGGTGGAGGTCTTCAAGTGGTACAGGGGACACAACAAGGGTGACTAAGAGGGGGCTGGTGGAGGTCTTCAAGTGGTACAGGGGACACAACAAGGGTGACTAAGAGGGGGCTGGTGGAGGTCTTCAAGTGGTACAGGGGACACAACAAGGGTGACTAAGAGGGGGCTGGTGGAGGTCTTCAGGTGGTACAGGGGACACAACAAGGGTGACTAAATTAATCTTCAGATCTTCAAGATCAGTAATCAGGACAAGACAAAGAATAATGAGTTGAAGTTTGAATAAGTTAGAGATTTTTAAGAAGGAAAATTATAAAATGTTATGAATATAGATCTTTTTATTTTCATTATTATCTTTACAGCTTCTATATGTAATTAATCATGCTTCTCAACACACACACACACACACACACACACACACACACACACACACACACACACACACATCACCCTCTTCCCCTACCCCCCACAGGTCTCTGAGTTGATAGACATGGTTCTGGACTCGTTCATTAAGCGATCGGTGACAGGAGGGCTGGGGTCGGGTCAGGCAGAAATCATGGCCGACACAGCTGTGGCCCTCGCCTCTGCCAACGTGGCGTCTGTGGCCAAGAAGGTCATCGGCAGGCTGTGCAGGGTGAGTGTGACATGACCTGACCTTGTGAGAGAGAGAGAGAGAGAGAAAGAAATATACAAAAACACTTCTTTTAATTTTCACCTCTTGCTCATCTCACGACAAAAGAGGCCGCACACAACCCACCTTCACCCCCTCCCGTCCCTACCCCTACAGGTCATCGACAAGACTTGCACCTCACCGACACAAACACTGGAGCAACACCTTATGTGGGACGACATCGCAATTCTGGCGCGGTACCTCCTCATGCTGTCCTTCAATAATTGTCTGGACGTCGCTCGGCACCTGCCCTACCTCTTCCACATCATCACGTTCTTGGTCTGTACTGGTCCGGTCTCCATGCGCGCCTCCACCCACGGCTTGGTGATCAATATTATTCACTCTCTCTGCACCTGTACCAAGCCCACGTTTCTGGGTGAGTTTGTGTGTGTGTGTTTGTGTTTGTGTGTTTGTGTGTGTGTGTGTGTGTGTGTGTGTGTGTGTGTGTGTGTGTGTGTGTGTGTGGTTGTTGTTGTGTTTATATGTGTGTGTGTGTGTGTGTGTGTGTGTGTGTGTGTGGTTTTCATTTTCATAAGCCTGTTTCTCTCTCTCTCTCTCTCTCTCTCTCTCTCTCTCTCTCTCTCTCTCTCTCTCTCTCTCTCTCTCTCTCTCTCTCTCTCTCTCTCTCTCTCTCTCTCTCCCCCACAGAGGACACCCAGCGCGTACTAAGGCTCTCTCTCGACGAATTTTCCCTGCCAAAATTCTACCTTCTGTTTGGGATCAGTAAGGTCAAGTCTGCTGCCGTTACTGCCTTCAGGTCATCCTACCGTCACACCGGGGAGAGGGGGCTCAGGTGAGTAGGGGTAGGGGAAGGGAGGGGAAGGGAGGGGGAGGTTGACAGAGTGGGAGGGACTGTGAAAGGAAGACAGAAGGAGAGACTGTAAAGGAAAGGAGACTGAGTGAGAGAGAGAGAGAGAGAAATGAAAATAAATATATGATCACACACACACACACACAGACAGACAGACCAAACCTAAACAAACAAACACACAAAAACACAAACAAACAAACCTAACCTAACGTAACCTACCTACAGATTCGGAACAGACCGTAACCTGTCCTACAACATGGCCGACAGAGAGAAGCTATCCCTGACCTCTTTGGAGACCATTACGGACGCCCTGCTGGAGATGATGGAAGCTTGCATGCGCGACATACCGGAATGTGATTGGCTACAGGTGTGGACAGGACTGGCTAAGAATTTTGCCTTCCAGTACAACCCTGCACTCCAGCCCCGCGCCCTCATTGTGTTTGGGTGTATCAGTGAGTATATCGATGTGCTTGGGGTGTATTTGGGTGTGTTTGTGAGTGTTTTGGTTTGTTTGGGGGTGTTTTGGTGTGTTTGGGGGTGTTTTGGTGTGTTTGGGGGTGTTTTGGTGTGTTTGGGGGTGTTTTGGTGTGTTTGGGGGTGTTTTGGTGTGTTTGGGGGTGTTTTGGTGTGTTTGGGGGTGTTTTGGTGTGTTTGGGGGTGTTTTGGTGTGTTTGGGGGTGTTTTGGTGTGTTTGGGTGTGTTTTGGTGTGTTTGTGAGTGTTTGGGGTGTGTTTGTGAGTGTTTTGGTGTGTTTGGGGGTGTTTTGGTGTGTTTGGGGGTGTTTTGGTGTGTTTGTGAGCATTTGTTGGTGTGTTTGGGGGTGTTTTGGTGTGTTTGGGGGTGTTTTGGTGTGTTTGTGAGTGTTTGTTGGTGTGTTTGGGGGTGTTTTGGTGTGTTTGGGGGTGTTTTGGTGTGTTTGTGAGTGTTTTGGTGTGTTTGGGGGTGTTTGGGGGTGTTTTGGTGTGTTTGTGAGCATTTGTTGGTGTGTTTGTTGGTGTATTGGTGTGTTTGGGTGTGTTTGAGTGTTGTCCTGTATTTATGGGCGTTTGGGGTGTGTTTGTCTGTATTGGACTGTGTTTGGGTGTGTTTGTCAGTGTATTGGGCTGCGTTTGGTTAGGTTTGGTTAGGTTAGGTTACATTAAGTTAGGTTAGGTTACATTAAGTTTGGTTTAGCAAGGTTAGGTTAGGTTAATTTAATGAAGGAAATGTGAGGCTCATTAAAATCTGTACTTTGTTGATGTTCCTTTGTGTGTGGTGTTAATTTAATGAAGAGAATATGAGGCTCATTAAAATCTGTACTTTGTTAATATTCCTTTGTGTTATTGGTGTTAATTTAATGAAGAAAATATGAGGCTCATTAAAATCTGTACTTTGTTGATGTTCCTTTGTATTGTTGGTGTTTCTTTGTGTTCCTTTGTGTACCATTGTATACAAGCGCTGTGTCCCTGCAGGCAAGAGCATTGTGGACCTAGACATCAAGCAGCTGTTGAGGATCCTGGTGAAGGCATTGGAGAGCTTCACTGACATCACCCTCATTGACTCCATCATTATGTGCCTCACCAGACTCCAGCCCCTGCTCAGACCGGTGAGAGGGAGGGAGAGAGAGAGGGGGAGAAGGAGGGAGAGGGGAAGCATGCCAAAAACACACTCAAGATACCCCAAAACACATTCAAAACACACTCAAAACACCTTGAAACACCCCAAAGGACACTCAAAACACCCCTAAATAGCTTGAAACATCCCAAAACACACTCAAAACATCCCAAAACACATTCAAAACACTTTCAAAACACCTTGAAACACCCGAAAGCACAGTCAAAACACCCCAAAATACCTTGAAACATCCCAAAACACACTCAAAACACCCCAAAATACTCAAAAAACACCCCAAACACATTCAAAACACACTCGAAACACCAAAATACACTCAAAATACCCCAAAACACATTCAAAACACACTCAAAACATTCCAAAACACACTCAAAACACTCCTAAACACCTCAAAACACCCCAAAACACACCCAAAACACACTCAAAACACTTAAAACTCCCAGAACACATTCAAAACACCCAAAAACACCCAAAAATATCCCAAAATACCCCAAAAAAACATTCCAAAACACCCAAAAAAATCCAAAACATATTCAGAACACACACAAACACACACAAACACACAAAAAACACCTGAAACATATTCAAAACACACACAAACACACACAAACACCCAAAACACCCAAAACACACAAAAACAGCCAGTGACGCATTTTTTCTCATTTTCTCCCGCACCTCCAGGAGTCCCCCATCCACCAGGCACTGTTCTGGGTGGCTGTGTCAGTGCTGCAGCTGGACGAGGTGGCCCTGTATGCATCCGGCCTGGCACTGCTTGAACAAAACCTGCACACACTTGACTCCCAGGGCAGCTTTGACTCGAATGTAAGGGTGGTGGTGGTGGTGGTGGTGGTGGTGGTGGTGGTGTTAGGTTTTTTTGTGTTTCTTTAAATTTTCTCACTTTTTTCCCTCTTATTTGATTTGTTTTCCTCTCTGTTCCTCTTATTTATTTGATTTCCTTCTTTATTTAATTGATTTTTCAGATTTTCTCTCTATTTCATTGTTTTTTTCTCTATTTCCTTTTTATTTTTTTCTGTTTTCCTTATTTTCATATTTTTCTTCTTTGTTTCCTCTATTTTTCTTTGATTTTCTTTATTTTCTTTATTTTCCTCTTTATTTCTTTTGTTTTCTTATTTCTTCTTCATTTCCTTTTATTTTCCTTAATTTTTTCATTTATTTTCCTTCCAATTCCTCTCTCTCCTGTATTTTTATTTAATTTTCCTTTATTTCCTTAATTAATAAGAGCAGAAGAGGAAGAGGAGAGGAAGAAGAAGTAGAAAGAGGAAGAGGGGAGAAGGAGGAGAAAGAGGAGGAGGAGGAAAGAGGGGAAGGAGGAGGAGGAGAGGAAGAGAACAGGAAGAAGTAGGAAGAGGAGGAGGAGGGAAGGAGAAGAGGAAAGAGAAGAGAAGGGAAGGAGGAGGAGAAGAAGAAGAAGAAGAAGAGGACAGGAAGAAGTAGGAAGAGAAGGAGAAGAGAAGGGAAGGAAGGAGGAGAAGTAGAAGAGGAATAGAACAGGAAGAAGTAGAAAGAGGAGGAGAAGGAGAAGAAGAAGAGAAGGAAGGAGGAGAAGGAGAAGTAGAAGAGGAAGAGGACAAAAAGAAACAGGAGAAGAAAGAAGAGGAGAAAAACAAGAAAAACACACACACCTCCTCCTCCTCCTCCTCCTCCAGTATCAGCAGCTGGAGGAGGAAGAGGAGGAGGAGGAGAAAGCAACTTAACTCAATCTCTCTCTCGCAGACCATAGAACAAGTCATGATGTCAACAAGAGTGTCCCTAGAATGGTTCTTTAAACAGCTAGACCACTCGGTTGGCCTCAGCTTCAAAGGTACGTCTGTCTGCCTGCCTGTCTGTCTGTCTATCTGTCTGTTTGTTTGTCTGTCTTTACTGTGTACTAAGGGAAGCTGCGGTGTCCAAGTTAGTCATTCAGTCCACTCGTGTTATGTTGAATGGGGAAAAGCCGTTTGTTTTCATATTTTTTAGCGGTTTTTCGTCATCTTCCTTCCTGGTCCCCTTGTGTGTGTGTGTGTTTGTGTTGTATGTAAAGCTGTGAATGGGTTTTTTTGTGTGTTTATTGAGTTTTATAATGTTTTGGTTGATTAACTGTGTGTGTGTGTGTGTGTGTGTGTGTGTGTGTGAGAGAGAGAGAGAAATATTGAGTTACTGGCTATCTCTGTCTGTCTGTCTTTCTGTCTTTGTTTATGAGAGAGAGAGAAAGAGTGTGTGTGGGTGTGTGTGTGAGTGTGATTCTGTGTATCTGTCTACATGTATGTCTGTCTGTCTGTCTGTCCATGTTTGACCTCCTCTCCATCCCAGCTAACCCCAAAACATGATCCAAATTTCCTCTCCCCTGTCTGACCTTCCTGACCTTCCTAAACTTCTCCCCCTTCCTTCCTGACCTTCCTTAACTTCTCCCCCCTTCCTTCCTGACCTTCCTAACCTCTCTCTCTCTCTCTTCTCTCTCTCAACACAGGTAACTTCCATTTTGCCATCGTGGGTCACCTCCTGAAAGGGCTTCGTCACCCAGCACCTACCACTGTCTCTCGCACTTCTCGGGTTCTGGTAACACTGCTGTCCATTGTTGCCAAGCCTCACAAGAGAGATAAATTTGAGGTTTGTTTTGGTGTTGTTGTTGTTGTTGTTGTTTTGTTAGGTTTGGTAGTAGTAGTGGTAGTAGTAATTGTTGTTGTAATGACAGGTGGTGGTGTAGTAGTAGTAGTAGTATTGGTTGTAAAAGGAGAGATTATAGTTGTAGTAGTAGTAGTAGTTGTTAGAATAGGAACAAAAACAGTAGTAGTGTGGTTGTTGCAGTAATAGTTATAGTAGTTGTGAAAATAGTAGTGGTAGTATTAATAGTAGTAGTTTTTGTTACAGCAGAAATAATAGTAGCAGTAGTAGTAGTAGTAGTAGTAGTAGTAATAATAATAATAGGAAGAAAAGTAGTAGTAATAGTAGAATTATTGACTCTCTCTCTCTCTCTCTCTCTCTCTCTCTCTCTCTCTCTCTCTCTCTCTCTCTCTCTCTCTCTCTCTCTCTCTCTCTCTCTCCCATCCATCCATCCATCCTTACACACACACACACACACACACACACACACACACACACACACACACACACACACACACACACACACACACACACACACACACACACACACTAACCCCCTCCTCTTCCCCCCGCACAGGTGACCCCAGAGAGTGTGGCGTACCTAGCAGCCCTGGTGTCAGTGTCGGAGGAGGTCAGGTCGCGGTGTCACCTCAAGTACTCGGTGGCTCGGAATCTGTCGAAATCTGCGTCTTCAGATACTTTTGCTGTCAGTCTGCACTTGAACCTCACAGGGAACACGACATCCGCTGGACAGGTTGGGGGCGGCATGGGTGGAGTTGCTGCCCCCACCGCCCCCCAGCAGACCACCGGAGTAGGGGTTACTGGTGCCTCGTCCCCCAGTAACCCAGTACATTCACCAGGGTTGTCTTTCCCCAGTGGCAGTCTTGGGAGTATTGTAAGTGTGTGTGTGTGTGTGTGTGTGTGTGTGTGTGTGTGTGTGTGTGTGTGTGTGTGTGTGTGGGAGGGATTGCTGGCTCACAACACAGCCTAACTCTTTAAAACACGTGTTATATTTGTCTTGTATAAACTTTGCAAAAAAAATTATTGTTGAAATGTATCTGAACACACTTTCACATCACCCAAACACCCAAAAATACCCATAATAACTCAAAAACACTGAAAAACATCCCAAAACACACCAGAAACCACTAAAAACACCCCTTAAAGCACCCAAAAATACATCAAAACACCACAAAATATCCCAAAACACCCCAAAAACACACCATAATTGCACCAAAACACCAAAAAACACCCCAAAACACCAAAAACATCCCAAAACACACCAAAACACACCAAAAATACCCCAAAACACACCAAAACACACCAAAAACACCCCAAAACACACCAAAAACACCCCAAAACACCCCAAAACACCCAAAACACACCAAAACAAACCAAAACACACCAAAAACACCCCAAAACACACCAAAACACCCCAAAACAACCAAAAACACACCAAAACACCCCAAAACAAACCAAAACACCCAAAAACACCCAAAAACACACCAAAAACACACCACAACCTAACCTAACCTAACCTAACCTAACTACCCCAGGCCAACTCCTCCACCTCAAGCACCATCACCCTGGGGAGTCTGGGCAGCGCGGCAACCATCCCGGTGGGGGCAGTGGGTAATGGCAACACTCCCAGCACAATTAACACCACCCTCACCTCCGTTTTTCCTGGTACAAGTGTAAGCACCACCAACATCAGCACCGTGGGGGCCTGGGGGGGTGTGATTGGGGACCCGCGCCCGCCCCCTACTATCACCAAGGACCCCCCACCTCCCCCCACCTCTGTGCCAGCCAATAGGAAGCATAAGCCCTGGGATTCTGTTGATGCTATTTGTCTTACGCAGGTAGGTGTGTGTGTGTGTGTGTGTGTGTGTGAGAGAGAGAGAGAGAGAGCTTGGATGGTCTGTGTTTTCGTTCGTGCGTGTGTTTATCCACGTTTACAGTACACTAACACACACACACACACACACACACACACTCTGATTTGTTAATTTTTTTTGCACAATTTTACGAAAACAAAAAAAAATAGTATCATTTATTATTTTGTTAGTGAGTTTTTGTACATTATTATTATTATTATTATTATTATTATTATTATTATTATTATTATTATTATTATTATTGTTGTTGTTGTTGTTATTGTTAGTGATGTACAGGGTGTGCCAAAAGTCTGACCACAGGATTTTTTTATTTATTTATTTATTTTATTTTATTTATTTTTTCACCCAAAGACAAAGGTTGAGAATTTTTACTCATGTTTTTTTTTCTTATTCTTTTTCTTTTATTTTCTTTCTTTTTTCTGTTTTTCTTTATTTTTTTCTCTCTTTCTGTTCTTTTTTCTGTTTCTTTTCTTTCTTTTTTTCTTTTTCTTGTCTCCTTTTTTTTTCTTTTCTTTCTTTTTCTTTTTCTTCCTTACTTATGAGGAGTGTGGTGGTGGTGGTGGTGGTGGTGGTGGCTAGGGAAATGCATAATCAGAAATGGCTTTTTTTTTACTATTTTCTCCTTTTTTTCCTTTATCTTTCTTTGTTTCCTTGATTTTCCTCTTTGTTTCCTTCATTTTCCTCTTTGTTTCCTTCTTTATTTTCCTCTATTTCCTTCTTTATTTTCCTTTATTTCCTTCTTTATTTTCCTTTATTTCCAACTATTTTCTTTTTTTCCTTTATCTTTCTTTGTTTCCTTGATTTTCCTCCTTGTTTCCTTCTTTATTTTCCTTTATTTCCTTCTTCATTTTCCTCTATTTCCTTCTTTATTTTCCTTTATTTCTTTCTTTATTTTCCTTTATTTCCTTCTTTGATATCTGTGTGTCCAATTTTTTTACCACACTATTGAAGAGAAAAATTTTTGCTTAGGTTAGGAAAAGAAAGATTATTATTATTATTATTATTATTATTATTATTATTATTATTATTATTGTTATTGTTATTATTATTATTATTATTCTGTTTCTATTTTTCCCCAAGTTAGAAAAGATTTATTGTTGTTAATGGAAAATATTTTGTTTTTTATCTAATTTAACACAAAGATTGATTGAAAAGTGTGTCTGTCTGTCTGTCTGTCTGTATGTATGTATGTATGTATGTATGTCTGTGTCTGTCTGTCTGTCTGTCTGTCTAAATTAATCTAAGCTACTTAATGTACACACACACACACACACACACACACACACACACACATTCATTAGTGTTTATGTATATTGTAGTTGTGTGTTGTGTGTTGTGTGTGTGTGTGTGTAGTCATGTCCAGCTTAGGATGTCGCAGTGTGTGTGGCGTCTGTGTGTGCGTCTGTGTGTGTGTGTGTGTGCGTGTGTTAATTGTTGTGGTGTTCTTGACTTGTGTTGTGGTAGAGGTAGCTTTTGTGGTGCACTGTTCTCTCTCTCTC
>NW_026973668.1:1937500-1942500 GCF_035594125.1 Scylla paramamosain
GTGAAGACTCAACGCGTATTGGCCGTGCAGGAACTGTGCGTCGCCAGGCTGTGGACGTGTCGCCCCTCAGGAGGGTCAACCAGGTGAGGGGAAGCTGGTGGGGTGTGTGGTGGGGGAGGGGGAAAAGGGTGGTTGATGTGTGTGTGTGTGTGTGTCTGTTGGGGCGGTAGTTGGGGTGTGTGTGTGTGTGTCTGTTGGGGCGGTAGTTGGGGTGTGTGTGTGTGTGTGTGTGTGTGTGGGGCAAGTAGATGGAAGGAAATGTTTGCTAGTGGATCTCTCTCTCTCTCTCTCTCTCTCTCTCTCTCTTTTATTTATTCTGATCTTCCCTTGTCTTGTCAGAGAGAGAGAGAATTAATCATATCCTGTTCTCTCTCTCTCTCTCTTCTTCCCTTGTCTTGTCAGAGAGAGAGCATTAATCATATCCTGTTCTCTCTCTCTCTCTCTCTCTCTCTCTCTCTCTCTCTCTCTCTCTCTCTCTCTCTGACAAGACAAACCTTCTTACCTAACTTGTCATCACACAGCACCACTCACCCTCTATATTGTTAAGATAGATTGTTCCTCATTGCCTTGTATTGACCATTGTGTGTGTGTCTGGCAGGCCATCTGGCTGCTGACTACTGGGGCTCGTGAGGCAGCCTTCCGCAACATCAAGACTATCGCTGAGTGCCTGGCTGACGAGCTGATCAACGCCTCCAGGGTAAGGCTGTGTTGTATTGTGAAACTCACTCTCTCTCTCTCTCTCTCTCTCTCTCTCTCTCTCTCTCTCTCTCTCTCTCTCTCTCTCTCTCTCTCTCTCTCTCTCTCTCTCTCTCTCTCTCTCTCTATGGCTGTTTTGTAAGGCCACAGACTAGCTGGGTTTTCATGCGTTTCTCCTGTTGATAATGTAGAAATGTTATTAATCTGTCACCACAACCTTAAAAACACCCTTAAAAACCCGCAGCACTTCAACTACAGCCTTTGCAATGTAGAAATGTTGTTAATCTGTCACCACAACCCTAAAAACACTCTTAAAAACCCGCGTCACTTCAACTACAGCCTTTGCAATGTAGAAATGTTGTTAATCTGTCACCACAACCCTAAAAACACCCTTAAAAACCCGCGTCACTTCAACTACAGGCCTTTGCAATGTGGAAATGTTGTTAATCTGTCACCACAACCCTAAAAACACCCTTAAAAACCTGTGTCACTTCAACTACAGCCTTTGCAATGTAGAAATGTTGTTAATCTGTCACCACAACCCTAAAAACACCCTTAAAAACCTGCGGCACTTCAACTACAGGCCTTTGCAATGTAGAAATGTTGTTAATCTGTCACCACAACCCTAAAAACACCCTTAAAAAGATAATAGTAAAAAGAATAATTGAAATAAAATAAAAAAGGTATAATTGAAATAAAATAAAAAAGGTAGAGAAAAACAAAAAAAAAAAAAAATTGCCAGGATAAACACACCACTCTCTCTAGCTGAGCCTAACACTGTGTTCCCCCCGCAGGGCTCCTCCAACAGCTACGCCATCAAGAAGAAGGACGAGCTGGAACGCGTCGCCAAGTCCAAACCGTTAAGAAAGTCCTTGTTGAACTATGGGGAAATTAAACTGTGACCTTCATGCTGTGCTATTTGTATCCCTTGTGTATTCCTCTTTGTGTATTCATGTGTATTTTTCTCTATTTCTTTCTTTATATATTTATTGTTGTTTTCCTGTTTGTGTATTCATGTATATTTTTCTCTTTTTCTTTATATATTTATTGTTGTATTTCTCTTTCTCTGTATATTTGTGTATTTCTTTCTCTCTGTATTCTTCTGTATTTCTCTCTCTCTCTATCTCTCTCTATCTTTGTGTATTTGTGTTTATTTCTCTCTATTTCTCTGTGTTTCTCTTTCTCCATTTGTTTCTCTCTATTCCTCTAGTTTTGTTTCACTATTCCTCTGTATTTCTGTCTGTATTCCTCTCTATTCCTGTGTCTCCCCACCTCTCCTTACTAACCCTGGCACAGAGGAGCTAAACTAACAAAAAAAAATGATAAACTGGAAATTTTAGAAAGCTACATACAGATTTGTGAAGAATCGCAAAAATCTGAAATTCTGGCATAGGTCTAAGATGCATGCGAGCCTACCAGAAAAATAACTAGTTTAGACAAGGTAGATGGACTGTGATTTAAATGAAGCATTGTGACACTGGGATCTCAGACCAAGCCTCCTGACGGACTCAACTTGAGACACGAGAAATTGAGTTTATGTACGGGTCAGTCCAGTTGTGCTGTGGGTGTTTCTGGAACTGCATAACAGGCAGCCAATCAGCGACAGGTTCTGAGCACATCTGGTAGACAACTTGATGCACCAATCACAGGGCAGCTTCACCAGACTGTATGCACTGTCAATTTCTTCAAAGTCTGGTCTGTCTGAGGAGGGCTTGGTCAGTTAAAGGAATAAAGATCTCAGTCAATGCATAATCCAAGCCACATTTCACTACCTGTCTACACCACACATATTTTCCTGGCTGTCTCAATTAAACTGCATTTCATAAACAAATACAAAAAGAATGACAAAGTAGGGAAAAAATGATAAACGCACACACACACACACACACACATCAGTATAACAGTGAACCTTGCCTGACGCACAAAAGGCGGCTGATTGACACAGGTTGCTGGGCTGGTATATATAGAGTTGGATGGACATTTATCTATCTATCTGGCATATCTAAAGTGGTATGTGACAGTCCACCAGGCGCAGTGTTGCCACCTCTGCCACCATCCCCTCCCTCACCACAGTTTGTCTCAGTAAATCAAAATACTATATATTCTTATAATTGAACATGAAGATGACAGTTTTTCATGAATATTCCATCCTTGCTGGTGAATACAAAGCACTGGTGTAGCACATGACGCCCCGCTTGTGTGGTGTTGACAGGGACAGCCAGGCCAGGTGAGTGCAGCTGTCACCCACTGCACCACACGAGGCCAAGCTATCCAATCAGCACCACACACACACACACAGGCAAAGGATATTATGAAGCACAAACATCCACACACAACAGGCCATCTAATCAGCACCTCACAAACAAACACAGGCAAAGAATATTATGAAGCACAAACATTAACACAACAGGCCATCCAGTCAGCACCACACAAACAAACACACACACAGGCAAAGAATATTATGAAAAACATACAATATTTTCAATGAGAGAAGGAAGAAGCTCTCAAAGGCACTTCAAAGGTCACACATCGGACAGCAACACGAGCAAGTGAACGGTCCACACACACACACACACACACGGGCTACCACATACAAGCAATCTCCCAAGAAATGACACAGGGAGGTGGGACGGTCAGCTTGCCAGTGAGGGGCGACAACACACCGGGAGAATTGTGTTGTGTTGGTTTAGATTTGCCAGACCGAATGAACAGTGCAAATACAAACAGGTCAATATGAGGTCAGCTTGTCTCACACTCACAACAGGTGTATTAGTGCAGCTTGGTATACAGCATGAGCTTGTGGACACTGCTGGAGGAGAAAGTACAAAAAAATATGAGGGAAATATTCTATACACACATGCATCTTGAGGTGTTGTATGGCTGTGGTGGAGACTTCAAGAGTGGCTGGACACCACCACCCAGCCTGGTACCTTTTCCGGACATGTTGACACAGGACGTCTGACGGTGAAACTGAGTCATTCAATCATTTCTACAAGTTTTGGGGCATCGTGGCGTCCCGTGACAAGGTGAGCGATATTAATGGAGAGGTGATTTGCCTATAAACATTTTACACGACTAGAGCACGGCTGTAATTAATGGCAAATGGAATAACAGGCTATATATGACACCTTGCCTGAGAGAGAGATGGGGGGGGGAGGAAGCAGCAAGGCCAGCAGCACATCAAAAATGCTAGCCAGTCACTAAGTTTGAGGGTAAGGCAGTGACAGTGAATACATTTAGATCAGTACACGGTTGGGAGAAAAACAGACAATACCACACTCTGCGACGTGGACTGTGTGGCTGTGGTGCTTCTCCATCGTGGACACCCGCCCTGCCTAGTTGCTGCGTTGGCGGACACACACATTCCACGCCACAGCCACGCAGCGCCTCAAAGTGCAGGTGTGTGTGTGTAAGATTTTCCACTTGTAACTTCACCTCCACAGTATTGCATCCACCTCCAGTACCCACACAAGCTCCTGCTGCATCCTCTATGTGAGAAAAGCTGCCAGAAACATGCAGAAGTCTAGAAAAATTGCCACACACACACACAGTTAGCCTTGCCTAGTTAACAGAGGATTGGCGGGCTGGTATGCACATAACAGCTTGTCATCTACCTCCAGTGCTTCCAGTATTCAATTGCCTATTGCATTAAACAAATAAACCTGTTGCCTACTGCACTAAAACATAAATAAACCTGTCTTTTCTATATATATAAATCAAAACAAACGAACAGATGATAATGAAAAAGAAAAAGTGATTTAAATGAGATTGTCAAGATGTTTTGATGGTTTATGGTAAGGAAGATGATAGAATGGGATTGTAATGATGACAGAAAGGAAGGAATAAGAGGGAAAAGTAAAGAAATGAGGAAAGGAAAAAGAAAATGATGCTTTTCCCACAATGCACCTCTCTTTAACCACATTCAGAGAGACAGGGAAATACAAACAAACAACAAAACAAGCAAACAAACAAAAAATGAAAGGAAAAAAAGATAAACAAAAATTATACGAAACAAACAAAAAATGTACATAATAAAAAAAATAAATGAGAGACACACACACACACACACACACACACACACACACACACACACACACACACACACACACACACACACACAGCCCTGTCAGCCTCTAGTGGTGAAGGACAATCTTGTGGAGCACCTTGAGGCACACCACAGCTGGCCACACCCGCAGCCACAGCACAGGTACACAGTTACAGGATGCTACAAACCTAACCTAACAACCTCAAAGGAAAACAATAACATGACAAACTTAATATTACATAAAAACCAGGATTTATTT
>NW_026973668.1:1945000-1947500 GCF_035594125.1 Scylla paramamosain
ACTTGAAGACCTCCAAACAAGCCACCGTAACCTAAGCCTTGTTTGATAAGGATGCCCCACACCCGCTGCATCCTCTTCACCACCCCGCATCAACAACCACACCTGTAATTTCTTTGTAATTTGGGTGTTAGGTAGTGGTGGTGGTGGTGACAGCTGCTGGATGGCTAGGAGGTAGTGGTGGGTCCTTTGGGTGGGTGAGGGGCAGTGCGAGGGGGGTGCTGGTGGTGGTGCTTGGAAGTGCTGGTGGTGGTGCTGTGTGCTGTGTTGTCTGTAAGGGATAAACTATTTTTTTTTTTGTCTATTTTCTGTTAATCTTTATTATTTTAGATGGCTGGTGTCTGACAGGAAAAGGTCAAGGGTCACATTTAGATAACCTTAACCTCTTTCTCCTGAGGTCAATATGTTAAGTATTGTAGGATAATCTTGAACCTTAATGCTGTCTGATGTGTGTATTGACGTCAAGGGAAGACAGTAAGCTTATCTAAATGTTATCTTGTTTTCTTCGCTATAATAAGTTACTGGAAGGTGATAAATATTGCATCATATTCTACAGCCTTAATGCTACCTGGTGTGTAAGCGTTACCCTCACGAGATGCTAAGGTTGTCTAAATATCATCAGAATAACAAACTCTTTTTCCAAGGCGCCGAACACTGCCTGCAAATAAATACGTTTTAACCCGGAAAAAAAAAAAAACTGAAGTGATTATCTGTCGTTAAGTCCCAAGCTACCTTAACCTTGCTCAACATTACCGTAGATACCTCTGTCCGGAAGGAAAAACGGACTGAAGGGGTGAAAATTTACCTTGTTAATTACGCACGGGGCTAACAACTTGAATTACCTATATTATTATGCAAGTTTTCATATTTCCGTCATCTGCAATTACCTATTAACATAAGTATTGTTCTGGTAACTTTACAAAACCATAGCATCACTTATCATGTTGTATTTAGTCTGTATTCCATGAGCAGTACAATTGTATTACGTAAAGCGCACAACACAGGGCTGTCTGCACCACCACCACCACCACCATCACCACCGCCACGGCCTCACTGCAGGACTTACGCGGGACGTTCATGCCGGGGTCTGAGGCGCCATAGGAGGGGTTCACCAGGCCTAATATGCCTCCGCTGCGGTTATCCATGGCCATTGTGGGGAAGAAGTGTGGTGTTGTGGCGCTGTGGCGAACGTGTGGCCTGGAGGAGCTGCTGCTGCTGCTGCTGCTGCCTGGGGCTCGGTCGGTGGATGAGGCGCACCCTCTTCCCTCTTCACAACGGGTTAATGTAGCTCCTTTTTTCTTGTTATTGCGCGATTATTAACGAGATGTGTAAAAACGGAAACCTATAAATTTATTGGTACGTTTTCATAAGAAAGTGAATTAATGTAATGTGTTCTTTGTTAATATTGGGATGTACCAAATGAGTCTTGAGCTGGGTCTTGGTCTGGGTCCAGGCGCATCTTTTTTATCTTTTACTTTCCTTGATACTGTGCAATTACTAGCCAAATCTATATAAAACTAAAACTAGTAATTTACTGATATTTTTTTTCGTTGGAAACTAAATGAAAATTATGTTCTTGTTTGGTTTTGGGTTCGGACGAGCACAGTGTTTCACTCTTTACAACGGAAAAACATCTAGCAAATTCTACGTGTATTTAGTTATTTATTTATCTATTTTTTTTTTTTTTTCCATGTAGGAAGGACACTGGCCAAGGGCAACAACAAAAAAAAAAAAAATCCGATAAAAAAATTGCCCACTGAAATGCCAGTCCCACAAAAGGGTCAAAGCAGTGGTCAAAAATTGCTGAATAAGTGTGTTGAAACCTCCCTCTTGAAGGAATTCAAGTCATAGGAAGGTGGAAATACAGAAGCAGGCAGGGAGTTCCAGAGTTTACCAGAGAAAGGGATGAATGATTGAGAATACTGGTTAACTCTTGCGTTAGAGAGGTGGACAGAATAGGGATGAGAGAAAGAAGAAAGTGTTGTGCAGCGAGGCCGCGGGAGGAGGGGAGGCATGCAGTTAGCAAGATCAGAAGAGCAGTTAGCATGAAAATAGCGGTAGAAGACAGCTAGATATGCAACGTTGCGGCGGTGAGAGAGACGCTGAAGACAGTCAGTTAGAGGAGAGGAGTTGATGAGACGAAAAGCTTTTGATTCCACCCTGTCTAGAAGAGCAGTATGAGTGGAACCTCCCCAGACATGTGAAGCATACTCCATACATGGACGGATAAGGCCCCTTGTACAGAGTTAGCAGCTGGGGGGTGAGAAAAACTGGCGGAGACGTCTCAGAACACCTAACTTCATAGAAGCTGTTTTAGCTAGAGATGAGATGTGAAGTTTGCAGTTCAGATTATAAGTAAAGGACAGACCGAGGATGTTCAGTGTAGAAGAGGGGGACAGTTGAGTGTCATTGAAGAAGAGGGGATAGTTGTCTGGAAGGTTGTGTCCAGCTGATAGATGCAGGAATTGAGTTTTTGAGGCATTGAACAATACCAAGTTTGCTC
>NW_026973668.1:1957500-1960000 GCF_035594125.1 Scylla paramamosain
TTATTTTATTATTTCATTTGTTTGACTTATTATTATTTATTTATTTATTCATTTATTATTTTCATCAGTGTATAATTTTATTGTATTTTTCAGAGTAATTTTTTTTTCTATGTATATATTTAATTGTTTCCTGTGTTTTTATCTATTTATTTATTTATTTGTTTGTTTATTTATTTATTTATTTATTTATTTATTCATTCATGTGTGTTTCTTTTGTTTCTTTTTCTCCCATCCCTTGACAAATTCTAGCATTTTTTATATATATTAGTATTTTTCTGTTATTATTATTATTATTATTATTGTTATTATTATTATTATTATTATTGTTATTGTTGTTCTTCTTTTGGCAGAATGTTTGTTTGTGAGTGTGTGTTATGATTCTCTCTCTCTCTCTCTCTCTCTCTCTCTCTCTCTCTCTCTCCTCTCCTCTCTCCTCTCTCTCTCTCTCCTCTCTCTCTCCTCTCTCTCTCTCTCTCTCTCTCTCTCTCATTCTAACCACAAAAATAAATAAAATAAACAAACAAACAAACAAACTTAGCAAAAAAAAAACAAAAAAAAAAATGATTTCTCACAAACACCCCCATTTTCTTTAGTTTACTTGAGCACCCCCTATTTTTTCCCCCCTCGTGCACCGACAGCAGTCCTGGAGGAGGATTTGTTAGCCATGTCCAGTGCCCTCAACCGATCTGTGTCCTCCACCCCCTCCCCCCACTCCATGCCCCCCCTGGTGAATGGTGGGGGCGGTGGGGGGCTGGGGCAGGGGGGTGGCGGGAGTCCTGGGGTCACGCCATTTGTTAAGGGATGCCACACCCCTCCTCACCCCTTCAGATATTTGTTCGCGCCAAGAAAAAGATCAACGACATTTATCAAGAGGTGGAGGAATATGTTGGAGAGGCCCTGCTGTTCCTGGAAGGTTAGTGTTGTTGTTGTTGTTGTTGTAGGGGTAGTAGTGTTAATGCTTTCTTGTAATTATCATTAGCTCTCTTCTCTAACTGTCTGTCTTCAGCCTCTCTCTCTCTCCTCTCACTGACTGTCTTCAGCCTCTCTCTCATCGCCAGTGTTGCATCTCTAGCTGTCTTCTACCGCTATTTTCATGCTAACTGCTCTTCTGGTCTTGTTAACTGCATGTCTCCCCTCCTCCCTACGGCCTCCTCGCACAACACTTTCCTCTTTCTCTCACTACTATTCTGTCCACCTCCTGAATGCAAGAGTTAACCAGTATTCTCAGTCTTTCACCACTATTCTGTCCACCTCCCCAATGCAAGAGTTAACCAGTATTCTCAGTCTTTCACCACTATTCTGTCCACCTCCCTAATGCAAGAGTTAACCAGTATTCTCAGTCTTTCACCACTATTCTGTCCACCTCCTGAATGCAAGAGTTAACCAGTATTCTCAGTCTTTCACCACTATTCTGTCCACCTCCCTAATGCAAGAGTTAACCAGTATTCTCAGTCTTTCACCACTATTCTGTCCACCTCCTGAATGCAAGAGTTAACCAGTATTCTCAGTCTTTCACCACTATTCTGTCCACCTCCCTAATGCAAGAGTTAACCAGTATTCTCAGTCTTTCACCACTATTCTGTCCACCTTCCTAATGCAAGAGTTAACCAGTATTCTCAGTCTTTCACCACTATTCTGTCCACCTCCCCAATGCAAGAGTTAACCAGTATTCTCAGTCTTTCATCACTATTCTGTCCACCTCCCTAATGCAAGAGTTAACCAGTATTCTCAGTCTTTCACCACTATTCTGTCCACCTCCTGAATGCAAGAGTTAACCAGTATTCTCAGTCTTTCACCACTATTCTGTCCACCTCCCCAATGCAAGAGTTAAACCAGTATTCTCAGTCTTTCACCACTATTCTGTCCACCTCCCTAATGCAAGAGTTAACCAGTATTCTCAGTCTTTCACCACTATTCTGTCCACCTCCTGAATGCAAGAGTTAACCAGTATTCTCAGTCTTTCACCACTATTCTGTCCACCTCCCCAATGCAAGAGTTAACCAGTATTCTCAGTCTTTCACCACTATTCTGTCCACCTCCCTAATGCAAGAGTTAACCAGTATTCTCAGTCTTTCACCACTATTCTGTCCTGTTAATACTTGTAAAGACTTCATAATATATTAGTAATGCCATGAACTGGTATTGTACTAGTCAGATTATTTAAATATATTGTTTTTATCGCTTTCTTTTTTCTTTTTCTATCTCTGATGCTTCTATATATATTTATGTTAAGTGTAGTAGTAGTAGTAGTAATAGTAGTAGTAGTAGTAATGAGGCATGTTTGGGTGTGTGTTTGTTTGTCACAGCTTTTCTTGCCTCGTGTATGTGTGTATGTGTGTGTGTGTGTGTGTGTCCCAGTGTGCTACAAGCCATTAACACACTCACATACGCACACGCAGGGTCGAACCAGGGTGGCAAGCTGCTGGCACTCACGGAGGAGATGGAGGCAGTGAAGGGCCCACAGTGCGAAGGTGGCCGGCATCAAGGAGGTGCTGGCTAG
>NW_026973668.1:1967500-1975000 GCF_035594125.1 Scylla paramamosain
GGTAGAGGAGGGGGGTGTGTGTGTGTGGGGGGGGGGAGAAGTACTGTTAATAATATTGCTACTTCTACTACTACTACTACTACTACTACTACTACTACTACTACTACTACTACTACTACTACTACTACTACTACTACTACTATTATTTGAAGTGTTGTAGTGGTAATGTAAGGTTTAGTAATAGTAATAGTAGTAGTTAGCCAGCCATCCATACTCTCTCTCTCTCTCCTCTCTCTCTCTCTCTCTCTCTCTCTCTCTCTCTCTCTCTCTCTCTCCTCTCTCTCCTCTCTCTCTCTCCTCTCTCTCTCTCTCTCTCTCTCTCTCTCTCTCTCTCTCTCTCTCTCTCTCTCTCTCTCTCTCTCTATCCAAACCATCCCTAACCTAACCTAACACACCGCACACACACACAGGTCTCCAACGCACTCAACGAGGAGATTCGACGCCTGTCAGTCCTAGTGGATGAGTTTTTCCGAGCCCTTCCACCCTGATCCACTCGTTTCTTACGGTGTACAAGAGATCCCTACACACCCACGTGGAGGCTGGCTTGGGCTCGAACCTCCGTGCTCGGCTGTCCTCCGCCCTCGCGCTGAATATTGAGAGTTCACAACAGGAAATGACCAGTGAGTGGCTGTGGGTGGAGGTGGAGGGTGGGAGGGGGTGTGGGGGGGAGGAAGTGGGGAAAGAGGGATTCTGTGTGTGTCCGACCTAACTTAACCTAGTGTGTTGTGTGTGTGTGTGTGTGTGTGTGTGTGTGTGTGTGTGTGTGTGTGTGTGTGTGTGTGTGTGTAACTTAACCTAACCTACCCAGTGCAAATCTGAGCCTAACCTAACCTAACACTACCCACAGGCTTACCCTACACGCACACACACGCACACCACACTCACCCCTCACCTCTCACCCACAGACCGCATGCTGTCACTGCTGGGGTCAGAGAAGCGAGAGATGGCCGCCACACTGCTGCCACGTCGCGAGCCCTTCGAGGTGCTGTATCGCTTGAACTGTGAAAACCTTTGTGCCGACTTCCAGGAGGACATTGAATTTAAGTTCTCCCTGGGCCTGGTGGCGCTGGTGCAGAGGCTCATGGGTAAAGCCAGCAGCCGCATCCTTAACTCTCGGCACAAGGAGCAGGTCAGTGGGGGTCATCTAGACTTTATTTGTCTTGCTTAGCCTAACCTAACCTTGTCTAGTCTAACCTAACCTAACCTTGTCTAGTCTAACCTAACCTTGTCTAGTCTAACCTAACCTAACCTAACCTAACCTTGTTTAGTCTAACCTAACCTAACCTTGCCTAACCTAACCTAACCTAACCTTGTCTAGTCTAACCTAACCTAACCTAACCTTGCCTAATCTAACCTAACCTTGCCTAGCCTAACCTAACCTAACCTTGTCTAGTCTAACCTAACCTAACCTAACCTAACCTAACCTAACCTTGTCCTAGTCTAACCTAACCTAACCTAACCTAACCTTGTCTAGTCTAACCTAACCTAACCTAACCTAACCTAACCTAACCTTGCCTAGTTTAACCTAACCTAACCTAACCTAACCTTACCTAGCTAAACCTAACCTAACCTAACCTAACCTTACCTAACCTAACCTAACCTAACCTAACCTAACCTAACCTAACCTTGCCTAGTTTAACCTAACCTAACCTAACCTAACCTAACCTTACCTAGCTAAACCTAACCTAACCTAACCTTACCTAACCTAACCTAACCTAACCTAACCTAACCTTACCTAGCTAAACCTAACCTAACCTTACCTTACCTAACCTAACCTTGCCTAACCTAACCTAACCTAACCTAACCCCTGTAACCTTTCAACTTTTAATCTTTCCTACCTTCCCTGTGACCCACATTGACCTGTGCTGACCCGTTCTGCCCCCAGGTGCCCCGCAGTGTGCCCATGACCCCCATGACGCCCAGCAATGAACCAGCCTTCCCCACGGCACAGGATGACTGGTCCATCATTAGTCGGTTCGCTGTGGCTGCTGTTGGTTCTCAGGGCACCATGGGCCTGGCTCTTGCCCTCGGACTGGTGAGGGGCATAGGGGGTGGCGGAGGTGGTGTGTGTGTGTGTGTGTGTGTGTGTCCATTAGTTTTGTGTATATCATGGCTTATTTTATACCCAAACACACCCAGACACCACCAGACACACCCAAAATACCCCAAAAAACACACCAAAACACCCAAAAACATCCCAAAACACACCAAAACACACCAAAACACCCAAAAAACACACCCAAAACACACCAAAACACCCAAAAAACACACCCAAAACACACCAAAACATCCCAAAACACCCCAAAACACCCCATATCACATCCAAAACACACCAAAAACACCCCAAAACACCCAAAAAACACCCCAAAACACCCCAAAACACCCAAAAAACACACCAAAAACACCCAAAAAACACCCCAAAACACCCAAAAAACACCCAAAAACCTACACTCAAACATACCAACAACATTTACACCTCCCAAACCTAACTAAACGCAGCCTAACCTTCACCCCCTTTCCCCACCCTACCTCCCACCCCCTCAGCTCTTTAAGACAGTCGGATGGCGCCTCCTAGTCCTCACGGGGGGCATGTATGGGTGCCTATACGCTTACGAACGACTGACGTGGACAAACAAGGCTCGAGAGAGGACCTTCAAGAAACAGTACGTCGGTCACGCAACTCGGAAACTGAGGCTTATTGTCGATTTGACGTCCCACAATTGCTCTCACCAAGTCCAGCAGTGAGTATTTGTGCGTGTGTGGGTCACGGAGGGGTCACTGGGAGGTTGGGGGGGCAGGGAGGGAGGGATGTAGTAGTAGGTGTGTGTGTGTGTGGTGTGAGTGTGTGTTTCGGATAGTTTAACAGGGCGTAGTGGAAGTTATTGGGGTTTTCAAGGGTGTTTTTCATGGTTCTAATAGTTTAACAGGCTGTAGTGTAAGTTGTTGGGGTTTTCAAGGGTGTTTTTCATGGTTCTGATAGTTTAACAGGGTGTAGTGGAAGTTATTGGGGTTTTCAAGGGTGTTTTTCATGGTTCTAATAGTTTAACAGGCTGTAGTGGAAGTTATTGGGGTTTTCAAGGGTGTTTTTCATGGTTCTAATAGTTTAACAGGCTGTAGTGGAAGTTATTGGGGTTTTCAAGGGTGTTTTTCATGGTTCTGATAGTTTAACAGGCTGCAGTGGAAGTTATTGGGGTTTTCAAGGGTGTTTTTCATGGTTCTGATAGTTTAACAGGCTGTAGTGGAAGTTGTTGGAGTTTTCAAGGGTGTTTTTCATGGTTCTGATAGTTTAACAGGCTGTAGTGGAAGTTATTGAGGTTTTTCAGGGTGTTTTTCATGGTTCTAATAGTTTAACAGGCTGTAGTGGAAGTTATTGGGGTTTTCAAGGGTGTTTTTCATGGTTCTAATAGTTTAACAGGCTGTAGTGGAAATTATTGGGGTTTTCAAGGGTGTTTTTCATGGTTCTGATAGTTTTACAGGCTGTAGTGGAAGTTATTGGGGTTTTCAAGGGTGTTTTTCATGGTTTTAATAGTTTAACAGGCTGTAGTGGAAGTTATTGAGGTTTACAAGGACATTTTCATGGTTACAATAACAGTTTAACAACAAACACACCAAAACAAACCAAAACCCCACACAAACGATAAAACACACAAAAAATACACAACACAAACGAACACCACCCAAAAAAACGCAAATTTAACGAACAAACACGTCTTTCAACGACCCACCCTCACCGATACACCCCCTAGAGAGCTGAGTGGTACCTTTGCCCGCCTGTGCCGCCTGGTGGACGAGAGCACAAGCGAGATGCAGCGGAACGTGCGCACGCTGGAGAGAGAGGCGGGACAGCTGGAGGAGGCAGCTGCGGCGGCCAAGAAACTGCGTAACAAGTCCCACTATTTAGCGAGTGAGCTGGAGGTCTTTCAGCAGACTTACCTGGCCACTGAGGAGTGAGAGGAAGTGGGAGACTGTAGCCATGCTGTTTGTAAGGGTGAAGGTATAGGAGCGAGGGGAGAGAAGGGAGGAGGAAGAGGAGGCGTACGAGAGGTGCGGAGAGAACGTAAATTGTAAAGATGAAAGAGGAGATAAGGAAGAAGAGGAGAAAGGAGGAAGAATGAAGAGAAGGAAGAGATAGGAGGAATTAAGATAGAAAGAAGGAAGATTAGGAAATGGTTGTAGTGAGGTTGTAATAAGGAAGGGAAGAAGAAGAAGAAGAAGAAGAAGAAGAAGAAGAAGGAAGAGGAGGAGGAGGAGACAAGAATAATGTTTCATGTTTTGTACTTTATTGTTCTTTGAGAGAGAGAGAGAGAGAGAGAGAGAGAGAGAGAGAGAGAGAGAGAGAGAGAGAGAGATATTAATGTTACTTAGATTAATTAGTGTGTGTGTGTGTGTGTGTGTGTGTGTGTGTGTGTGTCTGTGTCTGTCTGTCTGTGTCTCTGTCTGTCTGTCTGTCTGTCTGTCTGTCTGTCTGTCTGTCTGTCTGTCTGTCTGTCTGTCTCAATTGCAGCTTGGAAACATTCTCTCTCTCTCTCTCTCTCTCTCTCTCTCTCTCTCTCTCTCTCTCTCTCTCTCTCTCTCTCTCTCTCTCTCTCTCTCTCTCTCTCTCTCTCTCTCTCTCTCTCTCTCTCTCTCTCTCTCTCTCTCTCTCTCTCTCTGCTTGTAACTTCTAATCACACACACACACACACACACACACACACACACACACACACACACACACACACACACTTAACCAGTCTCAATATATATATAAAATAGATGATATGTTTGCTAATAATGTTAAATTGTTGAATATAAATCAGTTGTTTATATATGAGAGAGAGAGAGAGAGAGAGAGAGAGAGAGAGAGAGGTAGTAGGTAAGATAATAGTGATGATAATAATAATAATAATAATAAAACATTTGCCTATATTATGAAAGACATTTTAATCATTGCTTTTAAATCTCTCTCTCTCTCTCTCTCTCTCTCTCTCTCTCTCTCTCTCTCTCTCTCTCTCTCTCTCTCTCTCTCTCTCTCTCTCTCTCTCTCTCTCTCTCTCTCTCTCTCTCTCTCTCTCTCAGTACCTTACAAATAATATGAACAGTACTAATACATTTTTTCACACACACACACACACACACACACACACACACACACACACACACACACACACACACATATTTTTACTTAGACTAATATAATGTTAGTAAATATAAGAATAATTTATCTTTTATTTTTTGTAGGAAATTGTTTATTTAAATGTTTTATTTTTCATTGTATAGATTTTTATTAGTGTGTGTGTGTATGTATGTGTGTGTGTGTGTGTGTGTGTGTGTGTGTGTGTGTGTGTGTGTGTGTGTACCTAGTTATATATATATAGAATCTTACCTTGATGCGTGTATGTATGTATGTATGTATGTATGTATGTATGTATGTATACCAGAAAGTACACAGCAATCCATCAAGCTTGTGTACGTATGCATGTGTGTGTGTGCGTACGTGCGTGTATGTATGTATGTATGTGTGTGTGTGTGTGTGTGTGTGTGTGTGTGTGTGTGTGTGTAGAGGTTGTACATATTGTTACATACATACACACTGTAAAGACTTTAGGTACACAAGGGTCAGATTAAGTAAAGTATATATGTAGTAGTGACCCTTAAGTTCCCTAATACTGGTAGCTGTGCCGTGATTGGTCGATGTCTTTGTTTACATTCAACGCAACTCTCCGATTGGTTCGAAGGATTTATTTATTTTATTTTTTTCGGGTAAGTCTTAAATAAATTGTGGGTAATGATTTGTTTGTTTATTTACTTGACCTTGTTTGTATTGTTTGTGTTGTGGGTATTCTGTCCAGCTTAATGGGAGAAAAATATAACCAGCATCTTCACTACTTTACTACCAAATCCTGCTGTGTTTACCTCATCATTGCAAAAGTTGACCAATATTATTATTATTATTATTATTATTATTATTATTATTATTATTATTATTATTATTATTATTATTATTGTTACGTTAAAGTTATGATTCTCTCTCTCTCTCTCTCTCTCTCTCTCTCTCTCTCTCTCTCTCTCTCTCTCTCTCTCTCTCTCTCTCTCTCTCTGTGTTATCTATCGGCTTATCATTGACAATATATTGATAAAGCGGGAGGTGACCTGATAACACACACACAGGCACGTCCAGTTTGTGTGTGTGCGTGTGCGTGTGTGCGTCAACCTCCCTGGAAACTAACGGGCATTGCATAGGGAAGATGTTTAGGTAAATGTGTGTGTGTGTGTGTGTGTGTGTGTGTGTGTGTGTTTGACTATAATTTTATTTATTAACATTTATTTATTTATTTATTTATTATTTTTTCGAGTGGTAGTATTAAAGATGCAACAATATCGTCATTATCACTATTTTGTACTCGCTCTTCAATTATCGTACCTTCCCCGCCCAGTCTAGACAAGCATTTCTCAATCTGGTGCTGAAATTAATTATGACGTACTGAGAACAACACATCTGGTAACAATGGCCAGTAAAGTTTTGTATTCAGAAACGCTCTCTCTCTCTCTCTCTCTCTCTCTCTCTCTCTCTCTCTCTCTCTCTCTCTCTCTATGGCTGTTTTCAAGGCCACAGAGATGACTAGCCTGGTTGTCAAGAGTGTTCCTCCCGTTCATAATGTAGAAATGTTGTTAATCTGTCACCACAACCCTAAAAACACCCTTAAAAACCCGCGTCACTTCAACTACAGCCTTTGCAATGTAGAAATGTTGTTAATCTGTCACCACAACCCTAAAAACACCCTTAAAAACCCGCGTCACTTCAACTACAGCCTTTGCAATGTAGAAATGTTATTAATCTGTCACTACAACCCTAAAAACACCCTTAAAAACCCGCGTCACTTCAACTACAGCCTTTGGAATGTAGAAATTTTATTAATCTGTCACCACAACCCTAAAAACACCCTTAAAAACCTGCGTCACTTCAACTACAGCCTTTGGAATGTAGAAATGTTATTAATCTGTCACTACAACCCTAAAAACACCCTTAAAAACCCGTATTCAACTGATAGTTGAAATGATGAGGGTTTTTAAGGGTGTTTTTAGGGATGTCAGTGACAGATTAACAACATTTCTACATTGCAAAGGCTGATAGTTGAAGTGATGAGGGTTTTTAAGGGTGTTTTTAGGGTTGTGGTGACAGATTAACAACATTTCTACATTGCAAAGGCTGTAGTTGAAGTGCCACTGGTTTTTAAGGGTGTTTTTAGGGTTGTGGTGACAGATTAACAACATTTCTACATTGCAAAGGCTGTAGTTGAAGTGACGCAGGTTTGAAATTTTTATTTATTTATTCATTTATTTGTTTATTTTATTTTATTTTATTTTATTTACTTATTTAAGGCTATGGTGACATTTTAACAGTCGTACATCATGAACAGGATGAACAGCCCGGCTTGTCATCTCTGTGCCCTTGAAATATAGTCGTGGAGGGAACTGTCTGTGAATAAAGTTGATCGTCAGAGTGAGGGTACTGGACCG
>NW_026973668.1:1990000-1995000 GCF_035594125.1 Scylla paramamosain
TTCTTTCTTTCTTGTTGTTGTTGTTGTTGTTGTTGTTGTTGTTGTTGTTGTTGTTGTTGTTGTTCACTTCATCATCATCATCATCATCATCATCCTTACCTAGCTATTATTATTATTATTATTATTATTATTATTATTATTATTATTATTACTATTATTTATCTATTTATTTATTATTTATTTCAGCACTGGCTAGACCCAACAAAATCTATCAAGAAGCAAGTGAAAAGTAAGTTATTATTGTTATTATTATTATTATTATTATTATTATTATTATTATTATTATTATTATTATTATTGTTGTGGTGGTGATGGTGGTTGGAATAATAAGGTTGTGATGGTGGTTGTCGGTGGTGGTGGTGGTGGTGGTGACTGGTTGAGCTAGCTTTAATCTAGGTCACTGTACTCTCTCTCTCTCTCTCTCTCTCTCTCTCTCTCTCTCTCTCTCTCTCTCTCTCTCTCTCTCTCTCTCTCTCTCTCTCTTCCTTTATTTTATTTAGATTTTGACCTTTCTCTCTCTCTCTCTCTCTCTCTCTCTCTCTCTCTCTCTCTCTCTCTCTCTCTCTCTCTCCTTTCATTCTTTTTTTTTTATTTCGGTTCATTTTTATTAATTTACTCATCATTATTCATATTTCCTCATCGTTTACTCATGTTTGTCTATATATTTCACTCGCTCTTGTAAAATTTCCTCGTATTTTTTCATATTTTACTCATTTTTTTCTCAATATAATTTTTTTGGCCATAATTTACTCATTTACTCATCATTACTCAGTTTTCTCTTATTGGAATTGCTCATACTCATTCTCATCGTTAAACTCATTATAAGTATTAATTAATTCATGAAATACTAGCTAACTATTGACCGTAATTTACTCATATATTCATCCTTACTCATTGTGTTTACTCATATTGTCACTTTTTTCGCATTAATTATTCATGGTTTTAGTTATTATCATTATTAGTATTCATTTCTCATCATTTTTGTCCATAATTGACTCATTTACTCATCCTTACTCACCTGTTACTCATCTTTATCATCATTCTTACTCATCATTATCAGTACCAATAGTTCAAGTTTAATTTCTCAACTTTTCATTCATTTTTGTCCATAATTGACTCATTTACTCATCCTTACTCACCTGTTACCTGTTACTCATCTTTATCATCATTCTAACTCACTATTATCAGTACCAATAGTTTAAGTTTAATCTCTCAACTTTTCATTCATTTTTTTCCATAATTGACTCATTTACTCATCCTTACTCACCTGTTACTCATCTTTATCATCATTCTTACTCATTATTATCAGTACCAATAGTTTAAGTTTAATTTCTCAACTTTTCATTCATTTTTTTCCATAATTGACTCATTTACTCATCCTTACTCACCTGTTACTCACCTGTTACTCATCTTTATCATCATTCTAACTTACTATTATCAGTACCAATAGTTTAAGTTTAATTTCTCAACTTTTTATTAATTTTTGTCCATAATTGACTCATTTACTCATCTTACTCATAATTTCTCACTGCTTATTACAATCTTGTCCATAATTGACTCATGTACTCATCATTATTCAAGGTTTAATTACTATACTCATCACCCTTATTTATTATTGCCATTAGTATAAGCGTTAATTTACGAATATTGACTTGTTTTCAACCATAATTGACTCATTTACTCATCATTACTCACCGTACTCATCTTTAGCACGAATTTTACTCACTGTTATCATTATCGTTATCAGATATTAATTTCTGAACATTTTACTCATTTTTCTCCATAATTGACTCATTCACTCATCGTTACTCACGCCCCTTACTCATCACCCTTAACTGCTACTGTTACCATCGTTATAAGTTAATTTTTGGCCATAATTGACTCATTTACTCATCCTTACTCACGGTTTACTAATTGTTTACTATAATTTACTCATTCACTCATCCTTATTCACGCCTCGTATTCATCACCCTTACTACTAACATTATCATCATTATAAGTTAATTTCTTTACATTTTATTAATTTATGGCCATAATTGACTCATTTACTCATCCTTACTCACGGTTTACTAATTGTTTACTATGACTCATTCACTCATCCTTATTCACGCCCCTTACTCTTCACCCTTACTGCTACCATTACCATCATTATAAGTTAATTTCTTTACATATTATTAATTTTTGGCCATAATTGACTCATTTACTCATCCTTACTCACTGTTTACTCATCGTATTCATTCTCTCCACAGTCGGACCGCCGTATACATTTCGGTTTAAAGTAAAATTCTACAGTTCAGAGCCGAACTTGCTACGAGAGGAACTGACGAGGTATGTGTGTGTGTACGTGTGTGTGTGTGTGTGTGTGTGTGTGTGTGTGTGTGTGTGTGTGTGTGTGTGTGTGTGTGTACGTTTGTGTGTGTACCATCTGCGTGTGCGGTTTTGTGGTTGCAGTTTGTTTGCATCTCTCTCTCTCTCTCTCTCTCTCTCTCTCTCTCTCTCTCTCTCTCTCTCTCTCTCTCTCTCTCTCTCTCTCTCTCTCTCTCTCTCTCATTTTTACTCATATTTTACTCATTTCAGGTCAAATTTACTCACCGTTATAATTATCACCATTACTCTATCTCTCTCTCTCTCTCTCTCTCTCTCTCTCTCTCTCTCTCTCTCTCTCTCTCTCTCTCTCTCTCTCTCTCTCTCTCATTTTTACTCATATTTTACTCATTTTAGGTCAAATTTACTCACCGTTACAATTATTACCATCATTAATCACTGCCTCGTAATTTTTCCTCATTTTTTTTCATTCCAGCCATGTTTTGATCAATTTACTCATCTTTACTCATATTTCACTCATTCAGGCCATAATTTACTCATTACTGGAGTTAATTACCGCTGTTCCTCACTGCCTTGTATTTTTTGTCCTCACTTTACTCATTGTCCTTGTTTTATTCATTTATTCATCATTTACTCATTACAAAAATACCGCTAACCTGTTATCAGTTATTCCAATTTTTTATCACTTTTGTCGTATTTTACTCATCCTTACTCATCATTTACTCATCCTTACTCATCATTTACTCGTTACAAATACTACCACTCACCTCTTCCATCTGTTATTCCCATATTTTATCACTTGTCTTAATTTATTCATTTATTCATCATTTACTCATCATTTACTCATCTTATTCATTATTACAAATATTGCCACCCTTACCATCCCTCTTATTTTTCCATATTTTTTTTAATTTTTGCCCTTATTTTACTCATTTACTCAGCATTTACTCAGTTACTCATGTTGCAGGTACCAGTTCTTCCTGCAGCTGAAGCAAGAAATACTCACCGGCCGACTTGATGTGCCTTACTCATCAGGGATTGAATTATTTGCTCTTAGTCTTCAGTGTGAGTATTTTTTTCTTTTTTCTCTCTCTCTCTCTCTCTCTCTCTCTCTCTCTCTCTCTCTCTCTCTCTCTCTCTCTCTCTCTCTCTCTCATCCCTTTCCTAATTTAACCTAAGCTAACTAAACCTAATCTAACCGAACTTAACCTAACCTAACCTAACCTAACCTAACCTAACCTAACCTAATCTAACCGAACTTAACCTAACCTAACCTAACCTAAGCTAACCAAACCTAACCTAACCTAACCTAACTAAACCTAACCTAACCAAACCTAACCTAACCAAACCAAACCTAACCAAACTTAACCTAACCTAACCTAACCTAACCTAACCTAACCTAACCTAACCTAACCTAACCAAACCTAACCTAACCAAACCAAACCTAACCAAACTTAACCTAACCTAACCTAACCTAACCTAACCTAAGCTAACTAAACCTAATCTAGCCGAACTTAACCTAACTAAACTTAACCTAACCTAACTTAACCTAACCTAACCTAACCTAACCTAACTTGACCTAACCTAACCAAACCTAACCTAATCTAACCTAACCTAACCTAACCTAACCTAACCTAACCTAACTAAACCTAACCTAACCTAACCTAACCTAAACCTAACCTAACCCAACCAAACCAGAAATGAATAAATAAATAAATAAATAACTTAACGTAACCTAACCTAACCTAACCTAACCTAACTTCCTCCCACAGCCGAACTTGGTGACTACGATGAGGAGGTCCACACGCCAGGCTTTGTCTCAGAGTTCCACTTCTGCCCTGGCCAAACAGACTCCATGGAGGAAGACATACTGGAGAAATACAAGGAATACAGGTGAGGTCAGGTCAGGTCAGGGTAGGATAGGGGCCCACCACACTGTCCTAACTATCTGAGGACCCTTAGTGGTTATCTGTGTGGTGGTGGAGGTTGTAATTGTGGTGGTATTTGTGTGGTGACCCTCCCTCGGACTAGTTAGTTGGTGGTTGCTCTTCTGATCCACACAGGGCGTCCGTCATGGCCCTCGCTGGCAGTTCCTTCCTTGATAACACCTGCAGGGGGTTGAGGCATCACCTTCTGGTTGCCTGCTTGCTGTACAGACGCATGGTTGGTGTTAGCTGGCCTTTCACTCACTGTATCTTCTCTGAGTTGAACGGTCAGCTGGTCTGGGTGGGGGACGTGTCTGCCTTGGTGCGGCTTGACCCCAGAAGAGAACGAGGGAAGTGTGCGTGGTCGTCAGGTTGTGTTGGCATCCCTTCGGCGCCCGTTCGTGTAGTCTGGCAGGTCGTGATGGCTAATTTCTCTCCGACACGGACTAACGGAGGTCTTGGTGTCATCTGCACTTGGCTACATCCTCTGCTGGCTGGCTATAGCAGGATTATTACAAAAACTCTCATTTCAGCTAGTTAGTCACCTGGAACTGGCACTCAGCACTCGTATTGCAAGTTACTGAGTGGGCTGTGTCTCTAGCCTTTGATATTAAAAACGACACATTACTTGAGGTCTGCCAGGAGAGGCGGGGAAGGGGGAGAGGGGTGAATGTGCAGCTGAGCGAAGGTGAAAGGCATTATGGGTACCGACTCCAGCTGACAGTCAAATGAGCCTCTGTTTGCCAAGGG